>NW_018108204.1:213417-222659 GCF_000183805.2 Loa loa
GTACTAGCGATGCAACCGGAAATACGGAGGAAGTAGAGGGGAGGTGGGGCAGTGGTGGTGTGGGTTGATAGTGTCGGTGCCGGAGCTGCAAACAAAAAATGTTGTGCCTCGGTGAACGGACAAACCGATTGGGGAGAATTCTTTTCCTGCTCAGTGATGTTATAATTTTGTGGATGCTGCATTTACTCCTTCCTAAACACACATACACACACACACACACACACACACACACGTACAAACATATGTATATATATATATATATACAGACACACACACACACATACATACACATATACATACACTCTTATCCTTGCTCCGTTTTCACAACGTATCCGTCCGTCTCGCTGCAACCGGGCAACATCGCTGTCGTCATCAGCCGGTTCTGTCGCTACTTACTGCCCGTTCCTTCCGTACCTTGCATTGATGATTAACGCTATCCTTCCCTCCTTATGTCCGTTTCAATCGTCTATCACGATGCATGAGAGTAGGCAGGTAGTACGAGAATACCAGCCCGGCTCGACCGGCTGAACTCCTGTCATTATCATCCGCTTACTACCCGATCTCATTTCCCTTCCCTCTCGTCTTGTGTTGTTGTTGTTGCGTCGTGATTGCTGTCGTCAAGTCAGTCACCTTTTGTCCCTCAAATGAGACTCTTTCGGTTCTTCCCTTTTTCTGATCCAAACTTCCCGTCATGAACCATTTTCCTGTTTGACATTTTCGGCTAATAATCAAGCAAGCACCTAGCTATTATTCGAGCTGTCGGCTGTTGAAATGAGTAAGTCATGATCTGTAGAACCTAAACAGGCAATGATTCATGAAACTTTCCCATTGACACGTCTTTTTGTCTATAACCAGACCTCTTGCAAGATCAGCCGAATCAGTGAACTTTTTTTTTCGCCACCATTTTTTCCCATCTGCCAGTTCTTGGGTTTCCCACTATCAGAAGATAAATAAATTACTGCATTCTCTAGTTATAATACTATTAATTTATCACCAAGACAGCAACATGGAAGTTTTCTGTAATTTGCGAAACATTCCAACAAACTCGGGATAGCAGCAAGATTAAGAAGTGCAATAAGTTATACCTTTCTCCCTCTCCTGATATGTCGTATTTTTATGTTGCCCAGAGAGATGAACTTCAGCAATTCCTTATTCTGCATTACGACTTCGTCCTTCTGAGAGGTGCATCATTATTGTTCGTTTCGCTTCTGGTAACTCCTAAACGGGAACACCCTTTGCTTCTTATGTCATTCAGAATGTTTTCTCTAAGTTGCTGCGCTGTGAAGTAGTTCGACTAAAGGATGACCCTTGACACTTCCAGATCTCTCTCGTTTGCCCATAATTCTATTCGCTCGATACGTCTTCAGTTGCATCTGTTATATATTCTATCGTTTGAAACTTGCGAAGTGCTGTTATTTATTCCAAATATTTGATTTTCTGTTTCAATGTTGCATTTTCTTTCCTATTTCGCATTGGTAGAATTTACGGAAATGTGGTGTGGAAAGATAGCAGTTTACCCAATTTGGATTCATGGTATCTGATCCGAAAGGTCACAACATTTTATTCATTTTTCTACTGTTCATTTTACTTCATTTCAATTATAAGTAACAGTATCACCTTTTTTTCCACAATATGGAAGTCACTTGTGAAATATCCTTTTCGATGTTAATGTTTGGAAATGAGTTCCACTGCTTTGGAATAGTCCTTTTCCTTTGCTTGATTTGACTCATTTTCAAAAAGCTTAATTTGTGTGGATCGTTTTCAAGGATATTGATGAAAGGGATACAAGGACGTTTTCAAGGTTTTCAAAATTTAGGATTGACTCCAACTCCAACAACGTCTCCAAACTGACTTGCTACGTGGTAAAAATCCAGGTCATTTGTTTGCTACTCTTAGCTATGCTTTTTCGCCTATACTTTTTTGGCGAGACTTTTGTTAGTTACAATTTAATGATTAATTTCATTCTCTTATCCCAATTTAAATTAATTGAATGCTATGTTTAACGAAGCAATTCCCCGGAAGATTAAGTTTGAATCGAACATTGTTCAGCGGCAAATTTAAAAGCAGGGTGATTTGCCATGTGATGTATGATGTCGTTGTTTGTAACTCTTACCACAAATGTCACAAGCAAAGGAATCTTTCATCTTTCAACATGTGCTCTTCACTTCACCTCCCCATCGGTTCTCTCGATATAACGGTTTCAGTGTCGGTAACTGTAGGTGTTGCAGTATGGAGTGATGCTAATAACCTCATTTCTCAATAATTTAAACTTTTCTTTCTACAACTTGATTCAGAAATCTGTATAGTTGTTCTAAGTCATAGTTTAAATGATTCAAGAAGTCTTGTAAACAATGTTTGATTTCTAGCTATTTATCACCTGTTCTTTCTGATCCTTGCTATCCACTCTTAGAGTGAAAACTATACATAGATAGTAGTACGATGAGCTGTGGTTTAATCAGTTTCATTCTTGTGTTCATTGAGAATCATCGTCAGTGCAACACTCCTGCTGATTATGCTCGCGTTACCTGAAATCACCTTATACTAATCACCAATAATTAGATCTTTACTAGATTTGAGTACTGATCAAGCTCTGTAAAAATTGAAGCAGTGTGTATTTGAACATTATTTAGAGCAAAAGTGTCCAGGAAGAACAAACGTTGAGAATTTCACAAATCTGCGAATAACTTGCTCTATAATTTCCTACCTACAAACCAATGAAATGCACGAAAAATCCAATCAAAATTTTCAAAAGTCTCCTAGTATGTATGAGGACTTTCTTTTGCTGCGCTAGATCGGATTGAACCAAACAAAGGTCATGTAATGATACTGCGCGCTTGATTTAATGCCATGATTTCCATGCATACGCATTCATTTATTCGTAGTTTGAGAATTTCATGTAAATGTACTGCTTTGTTGATGATTGAATCGTATGAAGTTGAAGTTTCACAAATTATTACATGGATTTTGAGATTGGTTGTGGTACATTTCCAGCAAAAAGACGCTTCCTTCGAGTAAATTCTGCATAATTATTGCTTGGTAGATGTTTTTGCAAAAAAAGATTGGAATGATTTTTTAAATCTTTACTCGCATCATATCTCTTCGTAATTCTTTTTCTATCCTCAAACTTACCCCTCAACCTATAACTCATTATACGAGTGTCTAAAATATACATCATTTCTCTCCATATCATCACTGTTATGTCAAAAATGTCTTAACATCTAAATATGCATTGTTTCTTTTGTTTACTCAATTTCCGTGATTGAATAAAGACTAGATCGAGTTGTGCAGATGTGGAACCAGCGGTACTTAATGACATGTATTGACTTGTCATTGACATCGAGAGAGTGTGAGGATAAGATTCTCATTCCTTATCAATGCACATCATTTACCGAAAATGGCTTCATAATTTCGATTAAAAGCGCGAAAAAGGATTACCCACTCAAAACGTCCATTACAGTTCTAATTTATTGTAGGACATATTGCCAATGCCTTCGCCATGTTATTTGAACCCTCCGGGTGAGCCATCGTTTAATGAGATCCTTATCACCACCGTTCGCGAATATCCTGCTCTGTATAGCAATCAGCGTAGGACCTTCGAGAATATCGACCGGAGCAAAGTTTGGGAAGAAGTCGCAGCTAAAATAGGGCGTGGCGTTACAGGTTAAAAATTTGTCTTTTTAATTTATTTTGAAAATATCTGTTATAATTCAATTGAAGACTCATCAAAATTGTCCTGTCACCTATTGCTATGATTTCATAATATTAGATATAATGGAGTTTATCTGATTTGCCATATTATCCACTTTGTACAGATTAATAACAGAATCGGCTTGAATATTTGTGGGCAAACTCCGTTTCGAGTTTTCAGTGCTCTTCAACATTTCAATGAAACACTCGTTGTGTTCGACACCACCTAAACTACTGCAAATCAGACACAACAAGTTTTGCACATAGTTCTTCCTCATAAATAAATTTATTTGAACTTTAGAAGCGATTGTATTTAATAATTTAGGATTTAATGATAATAAGCCACTATCACCATTTATAGGAGAATTCGCCAAGAAGCGTTGGTTACAACTTCGTGATCGTTATCGCAAGGAACTGAAAATATCCATTGCTCAAAATTTTAGTCAGCCTCAAAAATGGAGCCATTTTCCGTTATTAAATTGGCTCGATCCATATCTTCAAGGAGCAATGTAGACTTTTTGCATTTTACTTTTGTAGCTTATTTCCATTATTTACATGCTTTCATAAGTTTCATTTATCCGTAAATGAAGAATATTTTGTCGCTACATTACTTTACATTTCAGTGTGCTATATTATGCGTTCATAAGGCATCCAGTAAAGTTTTTTTTTTTCAAACTACCAGAAAGATGGATAAACCCGGGAGAAGATACATAATTCTTTGACATAAAATTTTTAGATTCCAGGCTTATTTTTCTATATGCTTGAAAATTACATTTATAGACCGATTACACCGAATAGTTCAGCTCCCTGCTACACTCTTGATAATGTTAGTACTACTGGTAACAGCGATGCATTTTATGAAAATTTTGCTATCAAGTTATCATCTACAGAATTGACATCTGGCGGTATGTATATCACAAAATTTGATCCTTTTAATTATGAAATTCACTTTTTAATTCGCTCAGTCAAACCTAAAGTAAGCTGCCCATAAAAGACAGTTTTGCCATGGCTTCGCTTACTTGCCTAAGCAGTGAGAGGATATTGCACTAAAAGATCGTGTTAGAGCGGTTATTTCAATGGGTACAATTTTATGCATGCAAATTCTAATTGTTGCCTTATCGCAGCACATGTTTCTTCATTCATTTAAGTTTCCATAATTTATAGCAACTGAAGGCACATTATCGGAATGTTTTGATGATTTGAAACCGGTGATGTCAACTCTTCAGTCAGTGCTTGCTGTCGCTGAGGCTACTGCAAATTTAAAAAAGGAAGCTACGGCTATAGCTGGAAAAAAAAAGGATTGTCGATAACACTAGAAAGTAATCGTTAAGAAAATAAAATCATTAAAAATACGTGCATAGGTCTGGACATGAAATATTGCCACATAGCCAAGATTTTAATTTTACAAATGCTGGATGGGACATTTTAAGATTTGCAAATTTAACAAGTTTTCATGCCATAGTTCATTATAATTGAACTTAATGCTTTACTTGTTGGATTATTTGTTCATTCAGTTGTTTTTCAGATGGTTTCGAAACCGATGGAGATAGCGATATGAATTGCTCAGATATTAGTGCATGTAATGGTAAAATATCGAAGGAACCATGTGGAAGTCCCTCGCCTTCTTCTCCTCAAGCATCAGTTGCATCAGCGCAGGATGATGGTAATTTAAGAAGTGCTCGGATGCCCAGTGGTTGTTCGACACCATCTCAAGAATCGCAGCGATTACGTGATGAACTATCTCGTTTGTCAGCATTGGATGGACCCAACACAGCTTCATCACCATGCACTTCTGAAGCAGGTCTTGAAACGGAAGAGATAGTACATGTGCATGCCCCCTGTCCTATGAAATCTCAGGAATATCAGGATGTAGGTAATACTGTATCTCCTATTCCACAACATCAGAGCTCATCTACAAGTGCCCCAGCCATAGCCTTAGCCAGGACGGGTAATCCGGTTACGTTCAAATCACTGATATCACATCCCACTCGAAGCTCGCCTTACCGATTGCCTGTTTATTCGAGTGTTAGATTTCGGGCACGAAATATGAAGAAACAGCAGCAACAACAGATGAATTTGACGAAAACATTCCAACAAGTAAATTCAATAAATAGCACTAATGTCACGGATGCTGAATGGATTAATGATGAAGAAATGCTTTTTGCTCGTTTTGTTGGTTTACGATTGAAGAAAATGAATTCACATTATAGGAGCATGGTATGTTTGATTAAATTACCATCATTTTTCTTTCATATCCGTACTGATTTATGTAGTAACAACCCTGATGCTGATCAATGTTTAATCGCGTACTCTCAGAGTCTGTCTTATTCAGAAAACGACCAATGCATAACTACGAACTCAACATGGGAATACACCAGCACTAAGACAAGTTCTGCATTCTAAATAATCGGACACTTCTTTAATTTCTTCCGATAAAGTCTGTTTAACACAAGATTTCCTTGTTTTACGTAGTTTCTTTTTGCAGGCACGAATGAAAATTATGCAAGTATTGGATAGCTATGAAGAAGGAATGATAGATGAAGATGAATAAAAATGGAGCAAAAAAGTGGTTGTAATTACCCTCTTCATATCTTCCTTGTCCTTACGTCACTTTTTTCTTTTCGCATCTTTTTTCTCACACCTACTCCAGAATTTTCAATTATTCGATCATCTCTTCATGTTCTCCAATCAGTAAGATTTCAGCAATACGTCTAGTGTAGAAATGGAAATATTTTAGGACCAATCAACCGCTTCTAAATAATTATAGCCTAAAGTATACCGTACTTAGTTTTTATAAAGGTGGCTTAAATATAGGCAGTTGTAAATTGTGTTCTAGCTCAGTGGTTCCACCGATGGTCCGCAAGAGCGGGAGCAGCGGCACGGTGAGTAGAAAACAAACGGGGCTGTTTTCATCAATTTTTGGTAAACTAATACTTTAAGAGCTTTGATTGAAGTTTGTTTTTAAATTAACAGAATTCATAATTTTTGAACTTTGTGGCTCTTGCTACAAATAAAAGCAAAATAGTTCCTGGCCAAGAAAAGGTTGGGAACCATTATTCCAGCCAACCACTCTTTTGTTACAGCATTTTTTTCGAGATTTTATTTCTAATATTAAATCTTGAACTGTTTGTTGATGATATATTTGAACGCAGTGGAAGGTTTTAAGTATACATATTTCTTTATATCTGTCTGTTTTAATTATTCATACTATCGATGCAGAGTAAATTATGAAGAGTAAATTATGAACAATTCTTTTCAGGAGCAGTAAGCAGTACAGCATACCTGACTAAATCTCATAGTCTAGATTGGGTTCCTTTTCATATTTTTTATAAGAAATTTTTTATAAGAACTTTTTTATAAGGACTTATGTCTTACGTTTTTTACTTTCCTGCAAATGTTATTTCATCCGGAAAAGCTCCAGAAGAGAAACATTTGATTAAGTGGTAACATTTTAGTGGAGCACATTTTTAGTTGAGCTCAAGGAATATCATTTCATCCAGACAGAAATGCATTTGCTTAAAGTCTTTCTTTTTTAATTCATTTCCCTTCCAGCGGAAAATGGTTATGTGTACATATCTGTTGCCGTTGTTCGTACTGTTTTTGTTTCCATTTTATTGTTTTTCCAAAACTTAGTTGCTCTTATATTTCTTATATTTAAAAATTATTTGGATGCATTTTTGAATGTTCAAGTCTTCAAAATTTTATGATCAAATATTGAAAATAATTTCAGTATTCTCTTTTGCTTTAGTTAAAATTTCTTTTTCAGCTCATTACATATTACGTAAATTGTGTAAATTCAGTCAGTTTGTATTTGGAATTAATTTTAGATTTTAAAATACATGAAATGGACTTGAATGAGTAACTTAGTGCTTGTTAGTGCTTGAAGGTCATATATTTTGGAGGTGAGGGACCGGCATTACGTTACCTTCATCCAGCCGTGAAGTTATTTGCATGTTCTGTTGTAAATATTTATTCCCTGCTATATTTTCCTCAGTTCTTCATGATTTTTCAGGATGTTTTTGTTGGCAAGGAGTTCAATGAAAAATGTATTTGAGATATTGCTTGTTGCATTTGGCTAACGAATGATAATGACAATTAGATAAACGTAATATATCGCTCAGCATTGTACAGAAAATTGCTATATACTTTTTCAGTGAACGAAGTCAGTAGTGTAGACGACAGAATAAGAATGAAAAGATGCTCCAAAATAAGAAAAAAGAAATTTGGAATAGTCTTGCTCAGTTACCTTCATATGACAAGAGATTCTATTCCACTTTAAAATGGATAGTAAAAGGATTCATGAGCCGACAGTAGGTTATGCATTTGATTAGTTTATATGGTGTTTCAAGGATATAAATAGGCTAACCTCATTTCTTTCTTTGGATTCTCGAGGAGCTAGCTGTTAGTGAGAAATTAATTGCATTGGCAAGGTAAGGATATTTCTATGACGCATTTGCATCTGATAGACAGAAGGAAATTGTTTTTTTTAAAAGACTGAACGATATGGCAGTTGTAAAGCGCAAATGAAATTTCTATTCCTAATCGTTTAAGTATTAATAAACCTCCATCCTTTCTTCCCTTCTCATCTTATTGTTTTCCCTCTCCTCTAACTTCATATTTTCATGATAATTATAAATAGAGAAAGCGGAAGCATGATCGAGTAGGGATTCAATACATATAACAAAATGATGAGATAAATGGAAATATAAATCGATGCTCAGCATTGGACCTGCTTCACAAAAGGAAGTATTAAAATATTTGAAACTGACAGTAATCCAGTAAAAGCAGCGGATAGCTATGTGGCAGTTAGACCATACTCGTTAATTTGCTTGGAGTCTTCCATGTTTCAGGCTTCGTTCAGTTCTCTGAAATTTATTCATCTAATGTTAGCTTAATTAAAACAAAGTAATACATGAGGAACCAATTGACATAAAATAGAATAAGTTGAACTTTTACTGCCTTTCTTTTGCTGAGACTAAAAACGGTGATATTTTTCAAATTTTGCATACCACATTTTCGCATTTCTTGTCACTGTCGTCTTATTTACTGTTTGTTTTCCACTGAGTTAGTTTAGAGTAAATAAAATGTTCAAGGAACGCTGAGATCTCGAGATCAGAAAAACCGGTGTAGACCAACAAGCACACCGCCTCTCAGCTCAGAAATTTTCTGGAATTCCGAGATAATGCAAAATGAGTGCATCAAGAGTGTATTGAGTATTAGAGAAAGTTTGGGTAATCAAATAGTGATTTCACCGAATGGTTTCACCGACTAACCGGATAAAGGCGTCTATCTGAAAAGCAAAGAAAAAATGTTAAATCTGAGATTCATGGAACGTCGTTCATGTTCTTTCTAATCATTTTTCAGATTAAACAGTACAAGCAGAGCTCATTTGCTGATCAACAGAAGTAACACAGGAAATAGAACATGATTTTGGTTATCCTATCTTTAATCGTTCAAAAAATAATGTGAAAGCTATTTTGACACGTATGCGGAAAAAGTCAAACCTGAAATGCTGCACTGCTCAGCAAAATAATATGTCGTGAAAACGAAGCCTC
>NW_018108204.1:223237-232960 GCF_000183805.2 Loa loa
AAAACGGGAATAAGCATTGGCAGCGATGATAGAGGAGATGAGAAATTTTATTAAAATTGTTCAGACCGGTTGGCTGATTCAAGGATGATGAATTTGAACGTACCGTGCATGTACAGTGTCGGAAACAATTGAAGATGTGCGGGAAGGATTAAGGCATTCGATGCTGTGTCCAGAAACTGAGGATTCCTGAGGTGTAGAACCAAACGGAAACACACTACGATAGGTTTCTTCGCAATGGTTTATTTGCCCATATAGAAGAGCCCAGAACAGTACGGCAGAATCCAAAAACAATAAATTATGATAATCCAGCAACAATAAATCATGATCATTTGATGCCGTTTATCCTTCGCTTCCTTATTGAGTAGAACAGTTAGGAATTAAGGTTAAAATACTGACATTAGTGATAACATTTAACCAGTAAAAAACTGCTCGACACTCTGCAAGTATTTTCTGTCAGTAATATTGTACCAAGTAGAAGAGATTTGCTCGAAATATTCCTTTCTTTATTGTGAAAGACATAAAGCTGGACTTTATAAGGAGAAGAAATGAAATAACCAGCATGTGATTCATTTATCATCGAATGTCTCTGAAATAAATTAGCTGCGGCATCCTCCGAAGACGATAGGGCTTGATAAATTAACACGTTGTTTGAAACAACCAATTTTAACATGTTTGTTCAGTAAGAAAATTTGCTTCATATGTGCAACAGCCAACCGCTTTCGCTGGTGAAAAGTACGGAAGAATGCCACGTACATCGCGATAAACTTTTGTCGAGTATCAAAGAGAATTGTAGAGAAATGTTTACTAGTCGACCGTCGTTCCACTTGTCCCATATTTGTTACGATCAACATGCTACACCAAATGATTAAATAATTGTGATCGTCTTATCTGTTGGAAGGTGTTCTGATTACTCCGAAAAATTAATGCCAACTCAGTTAAGTATTAGTTTCTCAGTCGCTAGCACAGTCAGCAGTCTCGAAATCTCAAAAGTTTCAGAAAGAGTTCGAGAAAAGTGCTACAGAAATACAGCAAACAGGAGAAAGCACAAATAATAATATCCCAGTTTTCACATACCAGGATTACTGAAAAGGTTTAGAGCGGAAGAAAAGTAGGTATCCATTTAATACTTTCTATAATATCCATGATCAGGCTTTAACTAGTACATTCACATTAGAGACAAGATTTAGAGAAAATTCAACAGTATCTTCGCATTTATAATAAGGATTAAGTACTAAGCTAACGCAGAGAAAGATTTTATACTTGACTCTTTAGAAATTTCCTAGAAAGCACAGCCAGTAAATCCCTTATTACTCATTAATATTGTTTGGAAGATAATTCAAATTACTTAGGTATCTTAGAATAAACAAATATGATGGGCAAATTGTTGTGCTCGGGTAAGTAAAACGCAGCCTTTCACTATCATATAGCAATGACATAATCAGCAAATCTAACAAAAATTTTTTTGTATAAGTTTGAACAAATATAAGTATGAACATTTAAGCATGAGAAAATTGAATGAGCCCGGCTGATAAGGTTCATTCATCAAATCTTACACTAAAGAGTAAAAGTTCAGTATGAAGTCCGCAGGCTTTTAAAATGCTAAAAACAGATATTCTCATATAAAGTGTATGCAATTGGAAACAAAATCCAATTCCACATTTATACAGTATGCCGTTTTCTCGACGTCAGCTAGTTAGAATCAGAAAATTATATTTCAAAATTTGAAAATCCAAAATCGTGATACTGATCGTGATGAGATCGCAAAATTTTGTTAAGCAATCTAAAAATTTGTAATGATCCACATCTGTCGCACTATTTCAAAACCGAACTATATCTGCAAAGTATTCGAATAAAGTCAGCCCAAAGCAGATATCATATAACTGACATGGACATATTACACAGAATGCCCAATCACGAGGGAAGAAAATTAAGCCAATGAAGTTCCGAGACAAACCTGAGCAGAATTAATTCGTGAGCATAAGTATTTTCAATTTTAACTTACAATAATGCGTTAAATATAAGCATATGCATATTATGCTTATTTTAACCAAAGATATGCATATCAAATAAGCATAACAAATAAATATATGCACAAATAAGTATTCAAGCTTTTGCCCATGGTATTTCAATACTCATACCAATATTATGCTTCCTTTAATCAAAGATAATAGAAAGAAGGAATAAATGATGCAAGACAACATGTGTCAAAATTATATAAGGCAGTGATGAATTGGCGTTGGCAAAACAACTTACTGCTATCATTTATAAGTTGTGTACAATTAGCTTTCGCTTGGAATCATATATAAAATTATTTATGCGGAAATGTTGACTCCTGTAAAAATTCTCCACATTCTCGATGTGAACTTGTTGTGCCTGAAACAAAAAGCAAAACTTGAAAATATTAAAAATATTTACTTCTTAAAAGATAAACGTTAAAATATGAAAAAATAAAAATCGATTATGAGCATTCGTTCAACATCAATATATTTTATCGCTATTACCACACAATATATTTTTTGAATATAGCAGAACTTCATATCCATTACCTTCATTCCGTTCTTAATAAACGGACTATTTATATGGAAATTTATGTCACATTTTCGAGTGACTAATGTATAAAACTCAAACTAGATGAGAGCTTTAAGCATACTAGGCATATCTCTGACCAATTGGAAAAAAGTGATACGCTATCTTCTGCTTCTAACAAATACGGAGAAGAGCCAACATTATAACAGAGCCTAAATGTACAGCTGAGAGTATCAAGTCGCAGTTTCCCTAATCAGAGTATCTAAGGTAATTAATTCAGTCTTCCAATTTGTGAATGGGCTTATCAGATACAATCTATTGTTCGCAAAAAATTCAGCTCAGGAAGACAAAGAAAAAGGAACAAACATACTTTTTCAATAAAATCAGATTCGGGAATACTGATAGCTGACAGAGTTGTCTCCTTATGTCGCGCTCGTTCATAATGCAACTGATCTCTAACTAATTGCTTCAAGAGATACAACAGTAATTCATTGTGGTCACGACTGACAAAAATGTACCTATCAAAATTCTGAAAAGAAAAAAGGAGTAGGAAAGAGATCATGCATTTCATATTAAGGAATTTTTTAATTTATCCCTTAGTGAACTTTTCTGATGATATTAGAGTTTATAAACCACAAGTTACAAACCCTTCGCATTTGCCGCATAACAGATGCTTTCTGTGTGTTAATAAATGATTCAAGTATTACTCGTACAGCTACATCGACATCCTCATCGCATACATAGGAACGAAGATGCATTTTAGCATGAGCTTCGGCTAGACGAATCAAAGACTCCACATGACGCACTGTTACAGCAACCGATCCTGTTGCCTAAATTTATTAATAATGAAGAGAAAATTTTGTATATTTACGAGCAGAAATATCCTTCAGTTTAGCTAGCTATCTCTCTACTTATTTCTGTGTTCAGTGTGACAGATGTAGAAAAATCTCCGAAAAAAAGCAGAACAAGGCATGAGGTCCTATCATCCTCTACATAATTTTAATGCAATATTATTCATATCCCGTTGTTTCCAAACTATGCTTTAGCAAATTGAAAAATGTAATACTGGAATAACTTTGAAGATGAGAATTCATTGTGCGGAACTGTACAAGTCTACAAGTAAACTCTACAAGTCTCCAAGTACTAAATGCATGTTATAACATGAACTTGCAAAGGGAAAACATAAAGTGGTCATGAAATAATTTTTCTAAACATACCAAGGATTCTTTGCGCATTTCGGCAAAAAATTTCGAAATTTTATCCTGCGGCAACTGTTCCAATTTCGGATGTGTATTTTCCCGGGCGTACATCAAGTATTTCCTCAACATCGTTTGTGGTATCAACTCTAAACCACTGGCTGGATCTTTTTCTGGTTGCTGGATAAAAAGATCTAATATTAACGTGAATTATTCCAACGCCCCTCAATTCAACAAAATTGGTCCAATGGTTCAATAGTTAACATTGCAAACCAGTTTTTAAGTAACAGTAGTCTGTGTATAAGTGTGTTACCACCATTAAACACATTTCATTAAATCAGCGGACTAACTCTGCAATTCCCCCAAGTAATTGTCTGGTTGTCTTGGAAAAATAAAGCAATAGTAACTAAAATAACTTACAGATATCTGTTGTGAATTTCTTTGTTTCGCTTCTTTTTCTTGCAATTCTTTTGTATTTGGATGGTGCTTGCGGTGACTGTCCACAACAAAATTAGCAAGCCGTTCATCTTCTACTGGGTCTACCTAAAACTCCTCTATATAGAATTCAGCTTACTTAACCTGAAAGTTTAGAATTCACCCACCGTATCTCGCACTACACATAACACATCGAATCTACTAAGAATCGGTTCGGTAAGATCAACATTTTCAGCGAAAGTACGTGAAGGATCGTAGCGACCACCGATTGGGTTCGCAGCAGCAATCACAGTGCAGCGTGCATGTAATGATGTAACAATGCCAGCTTTAGATATAGATATTGACTGCTGTTCCATTGCTTCATGAATCGAAGTGCGATCCTGAAACACCCATGTTAAGAAAGCTATATAATAATTATTTTTTGACCAAAATAGAACAGGATTTGTTCTTGATTCAAATGATAATATTTTTTAAACAATACTTGGGAATCAGTAAACCAACCTGATCATTCATTTTGTCGAATTCATCAATGAGACAAACTCCTTTATCTGCAAGTACCATTGCACCTGCTTCAAGTGTCCATTCTCGTGTTATGGGATGACGCTGCACATATGCCGTAAGACCGACAGCCGAGGCACCTAAAAGAAAAAATGAGAAAATCTCTTTGTTTATTCGTCTTTTTTTCACCTTCTAGAAATGTAAAAATGGACCTAGAAAAAGCTGAGAAACTATACCCTGGCCCGTAGTAAGAATAGCCCGTGGTGCAGCATGCGCAGCATAGCGCAGAAATTGAGATTTCGCTGTACCAGGATCACCGCATAACAAAACATTGATGTCACCTCGAATGCTGTGCTTTTCACCAGGATTTTTCTGTTCACCTCTGCATAACAAAAAATTAACAAATGAGAAAAGGAACTGCTTTCATCCTAATCAATTCTGCTCTTTTCATTAAAAAATATTCAACTCAACAAAAAATCACCTGAATAGTGCCAGTGCAATGGCCCGTTTGATATGATCATGACCGTAAATCGACGGAGCAATGCTTGCAAATATTCTTTCAGCTATCTGTGGATCCTTTGATAATTGCCGAATAATCTGAACATACCAAATTTAAATTACAAAATTTTTTCTCTGTTCAAACATGTTTTTCTAAAAAAATTGATACTAATTTAAAATCGGACCTGAATATCCTCATCCGTAAGACTGTCAGAATCAATTTTATCTTTCCTCGTTATATAATTCGCATATATTATGGTATTGAAAACAGGAAAACCTTGCTTGCTGTTCATTGACCCATCATAATTGTTCGTATAAATGCCGGTTAATCCCTAAAAATAACGCAATTCATCAGAAGCAAAAAAAATTAAGGATGAAGTCACCAAAATCTCCCAGACATCACTATTACGCTCCCATGTTACAGTAACATATATGCCGAGCATACGTAAACTAGTTTCGTTCATCCACTAGGTAGACATGAAATAATTAAGGATGCCTAAACTTACGACTTCATCACCCGGTTTGCATGCATCACACAAATCAGCTGTAAGCACCACATCTTTGCTTCTAGGCAGTCTTCCTGCAGCAACACTGTTCGGACTTTCTTGGATAGTTATTCGTTGATAATTATGGTAAATGGTATTCTCCATATTTAACTCAAATGGCCCACGACTTTGACAAGACGGACACATTGTAGGTTTCACTTCTTCATCATGATGTTGCACAAATGGACCGAGAAGATAACCGCATGCACCGCAGTCAAATTTTACAACAGACAACCGTGGTAGTATTCCTGTACCAAATAGAAAATCATTAATGTAACTGTACACAACTGGAAGCAATATTCGATGGGAATTCGATTACAAACTCAAGTCAGAAGTAAGCTAATTCGAAATTGGTAGTTGCTTGGCATTAGCAAACCTGTTGTAACTGTTACAACACCAGATGTTCTGACCAACATATTCAGATGCAACTGACGTAACATTCGTATATCCTCTTCAACAGGAAGTCCCCGTATACGTACCTTTAATATTTATAATAAAATTCAAATTAATAAAGAAATTTGAAAAATAAATCTTTTTGCTTGTAACATATCAGAATAACAAAACAAGTAGTGTACCTTGACTTCCGGAGCAATACGAGGAAAGAACGGAAATAACGAAAGTGTAACCTCGGTCACTCCACGATCAAGATAATTCAGCACCTATAAAATTTAAAAATTTGATGTCAGTGAATCAACAGTAAACTGTTAAGCGAAAGAACGCACAAAAAGGCAATTTCATTCCAACTAATTGTTGGAAAATGCTATATTAAAATTAAATATGCATTTTTCTAGAATTTCAACACATACTTGTACAGGTGCCTCTGGCAAGAAGTAGCAAATATTCTGTTCGCCATTTTCACTTGCCAAGTCTTCATAATCAATCTCTAGTGACTCACGATTTTCTGCCACCATCAATTTTATCGCCTCTAAATACTTTAGTTTCTTGGTCTTCGCGTCCTTATATCCACGAACAAAGCTTTTAAAGCTGCAAAGCAAGTTGTATCCCATAATCAGTCAAGGATTATATCAGATTTGATATGTAATAACACTGCTATTTAAGGAATACCATGATTTCATCTGGATTTTCGAAATATGGACAAAATTCATGACATATAAACTGTAATTTACATGTGGTTTACTAATGATGATTCAAAGATTCAGAATAAAATTATGAACGATTCGGATTACTAACCGTCTGACTATTTCTCGTCCCACCGCTTCATCTGAAACGTGTTCGCGTGTCGACCTCCCTCGGAAATTTTCTAAAATATCGATAGGAATTTCTTCGTCCTCTTCGATTTCCATTTCGTTATCATCAGTTCGATTTTTTCGGAAATAGCGGCGGACACGCCGTCCTACATCTGCATCATCCTGTAGACTTTAAACTTTGTGATGCAATGAACAAGTGTCAGAACACATAAATAACACTGTCACAAGAACAAACTGTTTCAAAACACCAGAATAATGGAAAGATTAATCAATTCTTAGAAGATACCGAAAATTTTGAAAGTTGCTTTCCACTATTTGATATCTGTATTTTGAATTAGATTTGCAACATTTCAAATATCGCTAACCGCATGAATTCAAATGCATCATAAATTATTACAGAAGGATTAAAATTTGAAGCATTATTTCAGTGCAAAGAAACATATACAGTGATTCGTCTTCAGGAAAAGAGAGAAATACATTGTTAGGCTTACATTAAGGCAAGTCGGAATATACTGTAACTACTTGACATACCTGCTCGTAGAGTAGAGCATCTTCATCCAGCAAATTATCCCGCTCATCCATCTCGCGTTCAGCTGCACGACGTGCTCCCTCCGTCAATTCCGTATATTCTGATTCATCGTCCATGCCCGATTGTGAGTAAACATCCAGCTCTGGCTGTGGACGATAATCTCTGGAAAAAAAAACACGCAATTTACTTGAACTAACCTTTTGAAAAAAGATTTAGAAGTTTCAACCAAAAGTTTACTGCATAGAAGTCCTATAGAAATCCAAGAAGGTCATATATTTACCGTTCCATATCGTCACCAAAAAGGTTTTCTCCTTCTTCCTCGTCTTGTAATTCTTCGTCTTCAACACCAAACAATTCGGCTAAAGCGTTATCGTCGCCATCTGCGGCTAGATCATCATTTTCTCCAGAAACATCAGCAGGAATATTTTCTGACTGATAATCATCTTCGCCTGTATAAAATTCAAATGACATAATGATACACACCAACAGTGATGTAAACCTGATGCATTCCTTTCTTTCAATCATTTGGAAACTACTGTTCAATTCGAAGTATAGAGCTGGGAATAACCTTGAGAACGAGCTGCTCGAGAATAATCTGAATGTTGGGACATGATCACAAACCAACCGATACAATCACTAGTTTATTTTTTCGAAAACCTGAAATACCACCAAACACATATGAAATCCTTTTAAGTTACCCATGCTCAAATGTCCCTCATACTACCAATAAACTCAACCCTCATCTCCGTCCCCCAACTCCCAACCCACATCATGCGACAATCACCCTTCATTCGTTTTGCCCAGTTCTTTGCAGCGGATTAGAATTTTAAATTTGTAAATTTCGCGCATTCCATTCAGAACTCATTGGACCATTGGAGCTATTTTGTTAAAAATGAGTTTAATACGACGCGTTTGTAGTTAAGAGAGATGGAGACAATACTGCATTTTTCAAATGATAATTGCAGTGATTGACATTTCCCTCCTAATGGGGAATTCTCTTCAAGCTTGAAGCTTTCCAAATTCCGGTTTGTGAGTTAGGTGTGATAGAATTTGGTTCTGGAATCATTTTTCGGCAGTTTACATACATGCGGATAGTAAAGGATTGTAATAAAAGATTCATCATCAGAATTGTCCGGTCACGCAGTATTCTTGCCCTACTCTCTTAAGTGCATATTACATACAGTCCTTCATAAATTTTCTGAAAAAAAGATTTCCATGATGTCACCAGCTACCAATTATCTTATTAAACCAACATAGTGGTCAAGGTGTTGCTCGTTCAGGTCATTCAGCTTTAAAGAATATCTCCTCCTTTCAGGTCCTTCGGAGCATAACTATTCCGGCAAGTTATTAACGAGAAAGATGGGATGTCCTAAAATAAAAGTGCCTGTGAAATCTGGGTTTGGAAGCCCAAGAGCTCGGAAGCTCTTTCCATCACCATTTTGATGACATTTACAAACTGCACATTCTCAACTTTATTTCCCTCCTTTCTTTGCTAATCTTCTTTTCTTTAAGTATCCTGCTCCTGAAAGTTGTCGGTGGTTTGCCCTTGCTACCTTTATTGGATTGTTCCATATGATACTAACCTGATGTGATACAATCTGTCACTGCATCGACTGTATGCACAGAGTACTACCGAATGCATGCTGTAATTGCATGCACTATGCATGTGTATGGAATCCACGAAATCAGAGTCAGAAAATGCTGTTTCAGAAGTAGACGGACGCATGAGGAGATGCGATGAAATGAGTAATAATACACAGTGATTACGTGGTGCAATAATGATACTGTTTATTTCAAAACGGTTAGTTGCTGCGCGAGTGAGATTCAACGGTCCTAGCAGGTATCGCTGCTTGCTGTTGTTGCTGCTAGTGATCCCTGATCCATGATCCATAATCCATCAAACAATTCAGGTGTGTAGACGGTATATTTTCAATTGGAAAAAAGAAGGAAAGGTTTCGCTGAGAAGAAAAATGCCTTCCTGAGATCAAAAAAAGAACGCTGTAGAAAGTTGTGTGAGGTCGGAAATCACTTCCTAATTAGAATTAAAGGTTTTGGAAATCCTCAGGGATAATGAAATTTTGTATGAATTATAATGCCCCTGGTAATTTGCGTGCGTAACCCTTCCCCTCCAAATGCGGTAGTATTTCATTTCTTTTCCTCTTCCTTCTTTTCATCCTCCTTCTTTTCCTCCTTCTTTTCATCCTCTTTCTTCTCTTCTTCCTTCTTATCTTCTTTCTGCAATGTATCACTTCTCTGGATTTGAAAATCCAAATACCTTAAAATTCTCT
>NW_018108204.1:233321-245303 GCF_000183805.2 Loa loa
TTATTAATTATTATTATTATTTTTTATTAATTATTATTATTATTTTTTATTAATTATTACTATTATTCTTTATTAATTATTATTATTATTTTTTATTAATTATTATTGTTATTTTTTATTAATTATTATTATTATTTTTTATTAATTATTATTATTATTATTAATTATTGCTATTAATTATTATTATTAATTATTATTATTGTGATTATTATCATAATTATTATTATCATAATTTTATGATAAAACCTAGGTTCATTTCACCTTTTTGTTCCATTTGGATCTCCTTTGTGGTCTGACCAGCACGCCCTTGGTGCCTTATTTTCGTCGGTCGCCTTTATATAATATACAGCAAAGTAATGCTTCCCACTGTCGGGTACTGTTTTTCCCGCATTGAAAGTTAACTGGAAAGCTATGTTTGTAGTATTTTCCATTGCAAAGATGATCCATTAAGTTTCGCTGAAGATTCCAAAATTTTCAGAAATTTAACTGGAAATGGAATTTCATTATTAAGATTTTTCCGCCAACCTTGACGACAGTCTCTTCACCAGGCTTCAGTGCAAAGACGGGAGGACGGATACGGAACATTTCATTTGAGGTGCATTTCACTTTGCACGCCTGTCGATCCTGAAACTCGTCTAGATGTTCTTTCCAACCAAGAACTTGAAAGAGAATGGAAGGAAAACTATACGGACCGAAGTGGGATTCGTAATTTTTAGGGTTGTCGGACAGGGTTCTTCTCCGAGCTTCTTCCCGACGTAGGTAATTCGTTCGCTAGGGTCAAGCTTTAGTACAAAATCGCCCATTTTTTAGTCGTTGTCAAGTTTCTGGACCGTTTGTGTCGCCTTATCACAATACTTAGCGATCAATTGGATCACCCGCTTCGTATGAGAGCAATGCTGAACAATAATAATGCATGATGCTGCATACTGCTTTATTTAAATCAACCGTCTAACTTTTCTTCAAATCTTTTATTAATTTTATTTGCTTAAAATTTGTAATCAGTCAAGCCAAATTTCATTTTATTCGATTTTATCGCTTCGTTAGCTTTTATATGTTTGAAAAATCGTTAACAATTGGTTATTGGTAATAAAATAGTATCAGAAAATTTCCTGAAATCATAGTAGCATAACGAACAACCGGATTGGAAAAAATGTTGCTGCGATTGAGAGAAAGATTCTGCGACTAATATTTAAGGATATGATTTTCTATGTAATATTGAATTGGAAATTGTGACACAAGGATATCTAAGTATAGCAGGAGGATATTTGTACACCACATGTGTATTCACATCTCTGTAAACAAACGGATCAATACGTGCTGCCATTTTTTAGGGTAATTCATGATCTGTTTTCATTTATTAATAATGCGGTAGAAATAGTTGAGGTGGAAGATTTCCAGTTAAAATGAGAAAAAGTTTAATATTCTAACTTCGATTATTAATCCATAATGAAAAGAAGTTCCGAAACCATTTCGAAATCGTTATCTTATTGTGATATGATCTGATAGTTATATTACTTTCTCCTTCAAAATTTGTAGTGACTTTTTCATGTTGTTCATTGTTCTGATCATCATGTATTTTAACCTTTGATGCATGACCGTCCCTTACATCAAACTATATCATCTTATGCAGATTTTTTTCTCTCCTTTTCCATCCTTCGTACTTCTTCGTTCGCTACTTCCTCGATTTCTTCCCTAAATACTTTATGATCACTTCTTCGCATAAATGAACCATACAGAGTGAACAATTCCAACTGAACACCGCCTCCGACATCCTTCCCTCAATCATACTGCTCAGTGACTCCATTGTTCGCTCAACAATGTTCAGCACCGCCACGAAAATCATGATAATGATTACAATGTTAGCTATTTCAACGGTTTCCGGAAATGCATTTCCACGAGGTTCAATTTTCACTGGTATATGAGAGTGTATGAATAACTTATATATGCTTAATTTTCCCGTGATTCTGTAGTTTTCTGCAGTCTCATAAGGGAACTTTTATTGTTCTTTGTGAGAGTATTAGCAGAGGTGACAGGTTCGGTGAAGAAGGCTTATCGAGAGCAGGAATGTTTAGAATAACTTTCCTCGGCGTGCCTCATTGTCGTACTTTCTGATAATTTCATGAGAACAATAAAGGAACCATCTAATAAAAGAATCACTTTCTCGATTTTGTGGCTGGAAATTTAGGGAATTACAAACTAAAAGATTTCAGGTTGGAAATTTGTGACTGTCTTAAAAATTCCAAGATTTTCATGTTAATCATGCTGACCCTTGCATTCCTCTGGACGGGGCTAAGTTTCTGTTTTTTGTAGATTATTTTGAAGATGTTTTAAATAAAATACAATGAAAAATCAGGTGAAGAAAAGTACTGTTTCAGGATCGAAGGTAAAAGAACCAGTAAAGCCGGGCTTTTGTTTAGGTCCATTTAATTTCTGCACTGCAGGCTATAAATGCAAAAAAATAAAGTGTGTTGAGGAAAGGCGCCAAAAGATTAAAGGTTGATTTTTTAATAGATTACTGTTTATCTTTGAAAACAGGGCGGGAAATTTGTTTTTGTCAGCAAATGTTTTGCTTGAATTGTGTTTTTCAGCCACATATAATTTGTCTTAGAAGGAGTTTAATTAATAATCACTGTGGAAAATCTCATCGCTCTTGTTCCTTTAGGTAAAAGCATTGGTCCGTGTCTTCGAGGCTTATGTCCAAGCGATTCCATATGCTATGACAGGGACAATAGGTGTTACTTGATGGAGTAATCCAGCACTTTGCTTTCTGAATGGAAAATGTCCCACAACATATGTCCCAATTCTTGTCCGCAATATCTCATTCATTTCTTGCAAAAATTTCATTCCTCAACATTCTGAATTGTTTTTTTCTTATTTATACTTCACATTTTCTTGAGTTTCATTGGAACTGAGACTGCTAATAGACTGTCTCTGTTTATATAGTAAAGTGTTATAATATTTCCGACAATTTCAATTATTTTCTTCGTACTCACTTGTTCGAATAACAGTGAAGAAATTACTGGCCTATTGCATCCTTCGTGGAATACTGTGTGGATTCATTTCTTTTATTGACCATCCTTTATTTTTGGTTAGTGTTCAGTTTCCCTCAGTGCCAAGATAGACAAAACTTGCAGACATCCAATATGTTTCTTTAATCTTGCTAATTTCCCTCTTAGCAAGCATTGATTAAAAGGATCACATGTTTTTTTCTTGAAATCTGAAAGAAGACAGATGGTTAGTTTTGTAATTTTCTTGGAGTAATAACTTGGCTAATTTTGTAATTTCTGTTTTGTGACTTTTATATAATCGAAATATGTATGTATCTTCCCGCCTCTATGCATAGCCATCAACTGAAAAATTTTTCGCTGTAAAGTTGTCACAAATATTTGAAAAACAACAAACTTAAACCCAAAAAAATATGTATTTTTTAAAATGAACTGCTGAAAACTATTAAAAATGGATTATTGCACCACTTCAAGTTTCAAAGAAAAAGAAATCAATTTATTCTGACTTAAATTTGCATTCGTAAAATTGAGTGGAATTGTAAGATTTTGTAATGACGCTTTTTGATCGTATCAACTTCTCTCTGTATCTTTTGTGCTTTACAAAGAAAATTTGTATTTATTTAGCAGTTAGCGCTTTCCAGCTACAAATTAAATCGGATAGTTGATAGGAGCAGCAGTTTGCTTCTCTCTACATCTCCATTCTGAGAGTATTTCAATTATCAAAGTAAACAAGAAAAACCATCTTACCCAACACTATATCAAATAAATTGCACCGTCGTCATCCTTGCCACCCACTGCCAATTTAACTGATCCTATCTTTTCGTTCGGTTTCTCACTCTCAACACTATTAGAGATCAACAGCGGCACAAAACCCTTTCTCCACTGTATTCCTACGATCAGTTTAGTTCCAAGGAGCCATTTACAGTATTATCTGATGTCAGCCAGCAAAAATACCATGATTTTTGTGATAATTTCAATAATTTTTATTACTTCAGCACTCCCGACAGGTACCACAGTTTTTAAGATTACCATTAAAACACGAAAATATAAGAATACTTCTTTTATCGTCGTTTATTTGAATATTCATCTCATTTCCAAAATTTAGTCTTTTGATGATTTTCTTCGTCCACATAAAACCATCTTTTTCTTAGAACTCAGTGGATACTTAGTGTTTAACAACTAGTAAGGCACTATTATCGATTAAAAATTCACAAAGAATTTCTCCTCAAACAGTAATCTATTGATTTCAGTCTTTAAAGCAATAAAAACAGAAGCATTGCTTTCAGCGCAATATTTTTGAAAGAGTAGAAATACCGAGAGAAGTAATGCTAATGATAAACAGTGATAGAAATCATTAAAGTGAACCTTGTACTTACCATATTATACCTGGCTTTCAGTGGTAAATCAATTTAATCATCTTCTACACCTTTAACATCCACAATTGTTTTTTGCCATTTCTAACCAAAACCTTGTATTGTTAGAAAGACTAAACTGTTTTAATGTTAAAACGCTTAAGCATGACCCAATTTACTTTGCGATAATTACCATTCGCAAATTAATTGTCATATTATTTAGATTTAAAATCAGAAAAGTCGCAGAAAATAGGCCCATGTGTGAACAAACTCTGTCCTACTGGTTATAAATGCATAAGTGACGAGTGCGTCAAAAATCAAACTTTCATTAAAAACCTAAAGAAAGGTTGAACTTCTTTTATAATTATCAGCAAATGTAGAGAAAAGACCCAATTATTTCGTATTCAATTGTTAACAAGTTCATAATTTCACAACAAATAGTAATATAGAATTCTCACGACTTGCAAGTGAAGCCATTACAAAAGATCACTGTGGTATGAAAAAAATATCAAAGCTAAACACCAGCGGAAAGCGAATCCGTTTCAGTAAATCAATGCCAGCAGGAAAGATTCATTGAATGAAGTGCCTGTTTCTTTTTCTAATCAACATCAATTGTAGAAATTCTGGTTCAACTTTTTCAGGAGAAAGTTTTGGCCCATGCATCAATGGTTTGTGCCCGGGAGATCGCGCATGCTATAATGATTTTTGTTACAATACGAATAGGTCAATCAATGTGTCGTAATATGCGGAGATATCTGTGTAACGACCGTCTAAATCGGCTAATGGATATATTCCAAACTGTGACAATTCTCCTCTTTTCCTTCCCAGTCATTTATATAAATTTGACATTGAAACCGAGACATTTGTTTCAAATCAGTTCTTGACTTGCTTATGTGAAATCCATCTTAAATTACCGTATTTAGTTTCCGGTTACAACAAATTTCTGCCTATGTTTAATTTAACATGGGCATTACCGTGTATTTTCTTCGTATACAGTTTACAAGCTAAGAAAAATACGTCACATAAAAAAGTACTTGATGCATGATACATTTGAATAAATAATTCCCTCCACTTGATTCAACAATCTTTTGAGAGTAACTCTGATTCATACATTTCATCATTATGTCTTCATCGATGAAGATAAAGTAAATCTAACCTCACGGATCTTTGATAGGCTAGCAAAAAACGTTTCTTTTTACATCTCCTATTCCGCTGTTTACATTTTCCAACAATCTTAAATGTATGATGCTCCAGAACACACAACTACAACTTCAAATACGGCCATGGATGTAAAGAATTTCGATGCTAGATAATTAAATATTTAGAGTATGAAGACAAAATAAGTGACATACTTCCTCCAGTTTATCAGATATCTTGCGATAAAGAATTAAAACAAGTGTTAAGTATGGATAATAATAGGGATGAATCTATGATCAGAAAATCAAGATTAGTAATAAATACAGCAGATAAAAAACCAACCGAGATCATAAAGCAAATAAATAAGAGTGGTGGATCTTAGAAAATTCAATCTTTTTATTCTTTGTCAGCTAAAAATTCTCGATATTCAGCCACATCTTCGTCATAATTTTGCAAAAATTCTGCTCGCTGTGCAGCTTTCTTTGCCATCTGTGCTCCCATTGCAGATTTCGTTTTACCATACTCCTTTAACAGTACTTCTAGTCGCTGAAACAATAGGTAAGAGAATATTCTAAGTCCCTCAAAAATTTAAATTATGCAGTTACATGGAACAAAATATCACTCAAATAAAAAAAAACAGAAAACTGCTTAGGGAAAACTGAAAAGGAAAAAAGAGAGAAAAAAAATTCGCCGCTGATAAAGGGCCAAAGGTACCTCATGCAGCAAAGATACCCTTCATCTTTTCGAAAAGCGGAAGGAAATTTTGATTTAGCTTACTTTATTAAAATCACAAACTTACTGTGCCTTGTTTCTTCATAAGTTCCAATTCCTTCTGTGCAACTTCCAGACGCCCAACGCGTCTCGCATGTCTCAACTCGTCAAGTTCCATTTCATTTTGCAACTCACCATCCACAGCTTCATCCAGTGATTTCAATTGAGCATAACGCTCCATTACTTCTGCAGAAAATTACACATATTGTGTATCGAAATAAAATTCTCTTTTAAAATATGACAGAATATGAACAATTTGGGAAAGCAAATAGCATCTGGTACTGTAAATCAAGGATCTTAGGTGGCAAATAATCCATACCGTCACGATTTTTTTCATAATCCCTCATCGATTCTGCTAATCGCCTTTTCTGGTCTGACTCAGCTTTCGTCTCAAGCAGCAGTTCCTGCAATGCGACGAGTAATTCATTTCAAGTAAACAAGCAAAAAAAAAGTAAGTCAGTTCTTCTGGCTTCTCCAGTGCATTACTAATGCATTCCTTTGCCTGTCATTACAGCAGTGCAGGCCATCACTTTATAAAGAATGATATGTGTCAAAATATTAGACCTAATTTGACAAATATGCTGTTTAGTATATCCATTAGTGCCAATTTTTCTAAAAAAAATAGTCAAAAGAAGAACCAGCAATGCAAATCTAGCGCTTAAAGAAGTTATGAAGTCAAATAGTTGTCAGGAATATGATCTACATGAGAAAAAAAGCTCGTCAAAATTTGAAAAAGGTAGTATGTTACTCTTAAGTTCAACGAACATTCGCTTGGTAGCAGAGTAATGGTATACTTTTTATACCTGGAAGGAATGGATTGGAGAATAATGGTAAACTTACATCTAACTTCTCACTCGTCAGTTTGGCCAATTTAGCTCTTAGTACAAACCATTCACGTTGCGCCATCAGGTAACATACATCAAACCAGCTAGCTTCTTTTTTTGATAGCTAAATTTCACTAAGATTTGAAGGTGATTTCTGGCATGACACCATGACAATAACAGTGAATTAAAATAAAGGATAGGAAACTCAAAAAGGAGCCAAGTGCAACATCTAAAATATTCCTTTATCAAACAATTTTTAATGCCTCAACAACATTTGCTGTAAGCTGAAAATTGCGCGATAACAATGAATGTGACAAACTTTTCTAGGATTTAGCGTTCTTATACATTCAGCGATCTTTCGATTGCTGCAATTTGGAAGTTGTGCACTAATTAGACCTTTACATCTGAAACAAGAGCTAAACAATTCCTAAGTTGAATATAAATTTCCAAATCCTTTGAAAATAAAACCAAGTTATTAGTTATTCGTTATTTTATTTCATGTTTAAGTCATTCGAATCCACTCCTTTTCTCTTACAGAAAAATAATCGGCAATAACCTGTCCGCACTAACCGAAGTAGCTTTCAAGAATTAAATTTCCTCACGTTGTGTTAGAATAGACTTAACAACGAAACCATCAATAAAAGAAATAGAAATTATAAAAGACAAAAAAGTTAAACCTATCGATAACTTCAGCAATACGTTTGCGCAAATTTGTGGTTGCCAACTGTTTGAGTTCCATAATTTGTGGTTGTTCATTTGGCTTAATTCGAAAACACGGTATTGTTCGAAAATTGATATTAAATCCCACAGTATCAACATGACTCGTAAGGAAGCTTGACTCATTCCCCAAAGCTGCTGTGACAATTTCGGACCGACGCGAAGACAACGATGATGATTCAATACAGGACTGCTCAACAGTTGTATGTAGTTCGTTACTGAATGATTCCGCTGTTGAAACTAAATTCCATTAAGTCATATTGAACAGATGAAGCATCGGACTATTGCACCTATTACCATTTATTTCATAATATAACCATAAAGTATGTTTTGTTACTTAGCAAACAGAAATATCTTTAATTTATAGTGCATTTTGATGTAAAATATCAGCTCCTACTAATAAGCAAAATTTCCATGTTATTTCCGACAAATCTGTCGTTCTAATTGAAAACACAATTTTTTGCATGAGTATTCACCTTGACTGTTGAGTTCATCCGAGTGAAATAATGATTCTGGCATGGGAATATCGTACAACATGCCGACATTATCAGTACCAGCAGCAGAAAGTTCCGACAAAGTGAATACTCCAGAGTGATTCAAGCTATGACGCAGTTGATGTTTGATTTTACTTAAAACCTTAAGTAAAATGTATTAAACAGTAAATCAGCACTAGATTTTAACAACTTCACGAACTTCATTATCTTCTATATATTACTTCCTACATATTTATTTGCAGTACTAATTTTGGATAATAAAATGACATATTTTCCAGGCTTGATTTAAACATCTGCAACTTAATTATAAGTTAATAAGTATATGTGATGACCTTATCAGTAGACTTGTCAATGTTTGTTGTGTTTTCAGGAATATTTATCGGATCTACTTTATCCTGCAAATAATTGTAATGATGTCTCTACAATTGTTTACAAAATAATAGTTCTTCAATTTTGTTATAATTTGCATTCATTGCTCAATCAAAAGAAAAAAAAATTTAAACAAACAACGGGGCTCCAAACAACCTTCATAGCATCATATTTTGGTGACCCAAAGAGTAATGCGTTTGTTCGCAGTGGAAGAGCTTCTGGACTGAACAAACGAATCTTCTTTTTAGGCAAAGCAGCAGGTGATTCGAGTGTTGTCTTGCGAACCAATAAAAGTAATTCATTGGACTGAAAAAAAAAAGAAAAAGAAACATAAATAGTTTGCGTTAATATTGAAATCACGAGATTTTTATATTCAAGAAGTTCTTCATTTTCAAACATTTTGGGGCACAAGTTTTACCTGATGAACGATAATGGTAGTCAAATTGATTTATAAAATCACACCAAATTCAAGTCCTTTGTCTATAATTCTTCCTCAAATATATTTGTCTGGTCCAACAAATCTTTATGAAACTAACTATATGCTGACGACCAAGTTGTGAAGAAAGTTCAAGAGTAATATCATCAGCAGAATGTGTAACTTTATCCGTACTGTGAACAGACTTCACCGTCAGATCAGATGCAACATTGACTTGTTGAGCCACACATTCCTAAAGAGATCTTTGTTCACGACAGACGCTATACAATTCGCGAACAAGCATATAAATTACCGTTTCTTTACATTAGTAGAAACATACCATACTTGAAGAAATGTTGTTCGAAATTTGAACGTCATCAATCATAGCGATGTTTTTTAAATCCTCTTTATGACTTATTGCTTTTGCATCGTTTTCCACTGGGAAAAAAAAAGATTTCAACAATCAGTAGTAATTGTTTCATCGAACTTGACCCTTACTCAATCAATAGGATCAAACAAGTCAATTAGTCACAATTGCTGGATATGGGTTTAAAAAAAAGCCCTTCTATACATTTAGCTATCAAATTATTCATTTAATCTATCTGGTGCTGGGCAGTCGATAGTTAACCATAAACTATGAACTAACATAAAATGTAATGTAGCAATATAATGAAAATATATGATATGAATAATTTGTACAAAACTTGGCCCATCTTGAGCGTAAGCTTCATTTTTAATGTTTTTTTTTTTAGGTAGATTACCACTATTACTTTCGAATAAAATATCTGTTGGTTCATCGGCAACGTTGGATGTAACTGATAGTTGTTTGAAAGGAACATCTATTGGTACCTCGAATACTTTGCCATCGCCAGAAGAAATATCCTGGAAATTCTTCAGAATTTTTCTCCTTTACTTACAAAGTTCATAAGGAATGGGCATATTCAAAGTAGCGGAGTTGTCCCAGTTCGTCTTTGGTGCATTCCTAATTACGATATTGATCGAGCTGTCTTTACCTACTGTCGACTCAAATTACTCTCAGAAAAAATTTCGTTAATAATCAGTTCCCTCACCATGTCAGCAGTGCCTACATATGGAGGGATCACAGATAATTTTTCAGTATCCATTTTCAATTCCTCATTTGTAGTTCCACTTTGACGTCTGTTATTTTCGCCAGCTTTGAAAATCAGTCGTGTTGCATTTGATGGCAAGGTTTCATCATTCATGCTTGATTGCTGATTTGGACTGGCCATCTGTAAAAGCTGACACTCCTCTATTTTTCTAGTCGACAGTATTAACTAAAAAAGGAGCACTTTGACAAGTCACTGAAAGGCACGATATTCAGTTCATCGGTCTTCTCCATAGTTAAGTTAATATTTCCATTGCGTGTTATAAAAATCAGAAAAATAAACTGAATAGGAAATAGATGCTTCTTTCAAAAAGCAAGTAGAAAATTTTCACAAAATTTTGGAGGACGGTAGATTGCCCGAACAACTTTCTGGTAGCATCAGACATTACTGGAGAAGGGTTATTTGAATCACTCATATCCATCGATTCTACCTCCAGAACATCCAGTTTCTCATTCTGAATCGTTTCCTGAAAAAATCGAGAAAAACTGCAAAAGACATTACGGGATTGTCGACAGTGATCACGGAGCAAAAATTTTCTTTTGTTCTGACTTCGTTTCTTTTCCTCTCTTTTATCATTTTTCGGTTTTATTTTACAGTACTTCAAATAATTTCATTTCTCCCTATTGTGAAATACTTCACAGAACAGTCTGTTTTGGAGACCCGTCTTTGTGATAAGTGTAACAAGCAAGGATATGGTACTGTCTTGTCCACTGAACAACCACCAACACTGACTGGCTCTTATCATATTTTTCGTTTGCTCTACGTAAACAATTAGTAATATGCAAATTACACAAATAACCGAAAATACACTTCCGAAATGTGGTCCAGTGCATCAATTATTTCCTCTTTTCCTGCGATTTGAGACTGTGTTGAATGACAGAATCTAGCATCTGGAATTAAAAAAATTAGTGCAAATTTAGAAAACTTGTAAAAATGTAGAATCACTTTCACAATTGTATTACGAACAGTTTGTCACGAAAATAAGTTAGGCATACGGTAATGAAATCTCAACTGCCAACAAAGTTTGTACATAAATGCATAAACCATACCATCATACGTATCTCCATGTACACGAATCGAATCATTCACACATCTTAAGCGAAGAAGCGGTGTAGATGTAGTTACTGGGATGAAATTGTCTACCGTGCGATTAAGTTCTGCAATTTAAACATGGATTCAAGAATTTAGCAAAACCGACAAGAATCAAACAGAACGTCGAGAAAATCAGGAGATCGAAAATTGACTTCCACAGTCTGCATTGAAGCAGAAAATGAGAAAATTTAATCAAAATCTTACTATTTGTGCTTATTTCCACTGCATAACCACCATTTGATTCAGATGCAGACATTTGTCTGAAACGTTTATAAAACATAAAATGAACAGCATTTTTCTTTTGAAAGGAAGAGTTTCAAAAAAAGATGGGTATTTTAAAATTTGATTGAAATGATAATTCTGTGGACAGAACAACTTACTCCGAAGTTAAACCATCCGAACTTGCCGTATCGTACACTGGAATTGATAATTAGTTCATGTTATATTTTCGCAGATATTGTACATCATTACACCCATTTAGAAGGATAGCATAATTAAAGCAGTGAACAAAAATAACAAATGGTTTGGCTAGAATTAATCGAAAGTTTGTTGCAGTAATGAACATAATCATACAGTAGTAGTGAGAATCAAGTAAGAAATAATGCAAGTAATTGAGAAACGCATGCATGCACACAAATTATTCCATTACCTGATATTATTTAGCAGAATTCGCAGTTAC
>NW_018108204.1:245649-262444 GCF_000183805.2 Loa loa
TGACTTCCACAGTCTGCATTGAAGCAGAAATGAGAAATTTAATCAAAATCTTACTATTTGTGCTTATTTCCACTGCATAACCACCATTTGATTCAGATGCAGACATTTGTCTGAAACGTTTATAAAACATAAAATGAACAGCATTTTTCTTTGAAAGGAAGAGTTTTCAAAAAAAGATGGGTATTTTAAAATTTGATTGAAATGATAATTCTGTGGACAGAACAACTTACTCCGAAGTTAAACCATCCGAACTTGCCGTATCGTACACTGGAATTGATAATTAGTTCATGTTATATTTTCGCAGATATTGTACATCATTACACCCATTTAGAAGGATAGCATAATTAAAGCAGTGAACAAAGTAAGAGAAACTAAAACCTAAATGAAAAAAGAGAACGACCCTGACTTTCTCAGACAATAAAAGCATAAAAGGTATAACAAACAGCTCTACTAGAAGTAATCTAGATTAAAGCACTAACATAATTAATAAGATATTGAAAATTGAGAAACATGTTTCCGAGATGTAATTGCAAAAACTTTTTGGGCAAAGTTTCAAAATGAAAGATTCGGAACTTACATTTAATAGGTTCGTTATGGGGGGAATGTACGATTTTACTATGTTCCACATCAAACTCCCTAAAAACTGCTATTGTTCACCAAGAGCATGTTAACTCGTTGATATTTTTAAAAATAGCTCTATTGTAATGTCATGAAGAATAATTTAATCTTGTAACACTTGCCTAGGTAGTATGCCAAAGTATTATGCTACTTGTCATGATCTCTTGGTCTGACCCAAGCATTTGTTCAGTCTAGAATATTTCTACAGTTCCAATCTTTCTCGAAGTTTGGAAGGGTGAAAGTGAAAGTTAAAGCAATAGAAATACTCCTCTATAAGTTGAATAGCTAGCAAGATCCATTAAAATCGCAAACCTTTTCATGATATTCACTCAAAGTTAACAAAATGTCACAAAAACTCACTGGACAGTCCGAACGGTGTGAAAGCTGACACGTCTCTTTACTGTGGTTGTTATTGTCGTCGACAACTCGCCATTGTCAACGTTCGGGTGCTGCTGTGGTTTTAGTATCTGCAAACAATATAATATTATTGCTTACCATGTAAGACCAAACAATTCTCCCTCTTTATCCTAGTCCTCGCCTTCTAAATATCGATATCACGCACCTAATTCGGGGTTGGATAACTTGCTCCAAATTTGAATATATTTCCAAATTTATGACCAATGAAGTTAACTTACAAAACAAATTTCAAAAAAAAGGACCAAGTTATTATTTATAGGTATTACCCTTATCTGTGCTAAAAACATACCGAAGATCTTCGCTCCTTTTCCTTTCTCTCCATTCTTTGGATTTATTCCAATAGACTTTAGCAACGAATGAATATTACCCTGTTTTGGCTGTTTCCAATTCAATATTAACATACATTTCGCGAGAATTTGCAATAAATACATGAACATGTCAAATGCTCGACACTGTTCTTACCCTAACTTCAGAACGGTTCTGGCAACAGGCATCATTCTCAAAGTCAAGATAGATTTTACTGTGAATCCAAGAGAATCAATAATTACTGTCCGAATCCTATGAGCGATCTACCCACTTATTATCATGTATGAAGTGTTGATGATAATAATATTATAATTTCACTAGTAATCCATATAGTGCAAATTTCCAAAATTCACTCACTATTTCCGACTGGTGACAATGTTTAATGTGTAATTAATCAATCAATCAGTGAAGGAACCACACAATACATTGCTGTAAATTAAACGTAAACTTCCCCATACATGCCCGACAAATCAACTCATACGTGTCCACCACGTAAATCCAACGTACGTTACCACCTTCTTCTCAAACACAAAATTAGCGCCAAATAAAAATTTAAATTATGATAAAAAGGCGTCCACAAAGGACACTGAATGTTGCAACGCAAAAGCCAAATGTTTAGTCAGGACAGGTACAGTGGAGGGAGGGAAGGGGGAGGAGGTGATAGGCGAGCAGGAAGGGTAAGATGATTATTAAAATTATTAGATTATTGTCTCTAAGTTTTTAAGATAGTGAGGATGGGAAAGAGAAGTAGGCAAAATTAAAATTTCCCCACTTGTTATATTCGGGTAATGACAAACCATCCATAAACGCAGTCATCCCAACTTGACAGATTAGCCATTTTTATCGCGAGTCGAATGTCAAAATTTCTGCAGTTTACCAACTTACTTGTGTCCTGTTGATTTATTCGAAATATTAAGCGAATTCGTACAACGCAAGAAAATCTCTAAGAACCTCTGCCTAAGACACGATTTTTCATTTCGTTACCGTTTTTTGCATGAATAAGTATCACAGAGGTAAGGTGAAGGTTGGTTCCTGTTGGCTGCTGGGTAGGTTGGGTTTTTGCGAGTTGATTGGGAGTGAGGAGGGGAGGGGGGGGGGATGTCTTTGGTGTTCGGGCGTGTCAACAGCTTGTTTTTGTAGTACTGCTTTGCTCATGAAATTCGAGGCATTCACTCAAACTATACCTTGCCGTGAGAATCATTTCACCTGCACGAAACAATTGGAATAATACGAACCTGTTGAGGTGTTTCTTGTATCTTACAGAAACATCTCTTTCCATAATCTCTGCGTATTGTTGCGTATACATGAATTTTCAGGTTTTTAGATTAGAATGAAGCAAAATCAGTTCGTCTCCTCTTCAGCGAGGAAGGCTCGTAAGGCTCATTTCAATGCCCCTTCTCATATTAGGAGGAAATTGATGAGTGCTCCTTTAACCAAAGATTTGCGTAACAAGCATGGGATCCGTTCAATACCGATCAGGTAAATTATGTGACTAAGTTTGAGCCTGAGCTTGATTAGCCAATCAAATAAAAGGAAAGGAGAGGCAGGTCACGTAGGCCAGCATATCAACTGCAACATCATCGGCGTAATAAAAAATATACAACATTAAACTCCACTGAGTGTTTCTGTATTTTCTAAGGGGATTTTTTCTCTGCTTTTGTTTTGCGATTAATGGGCTGAAGGAATTTCTGATGTTACAGAATAGATGATGAGGTCACCGTTACTCGAGGACATTACAAAGGAAACGCTGGACGCGTAATGCGTGTTTACCGTAAGAAATTCGTTATCCACATTGATAAAATTACTCGTGAAAAAGCAAATGGTTCTACGGTACATATTGGAATCCATCCGTCCAAGGTTTCTTTTTTTTGTTTTATTGTTTTTGTAACAGTCTGAACCGTGATATTTTTTACTAATGCTGCATTCTAAACTTCTAGGGAAGAAGTCACATAATTGATAGTGAGGGATTAGTTTCATACTAATAGTACTCGTAAATTATCCGAGGATAGCTATGCTTGTCCTTGTTGTCGTAGATTGCTTCAAAATCAATATTCTCTTCGCAGCTAAGGTCTTTTTTATATAGATTTAAACAGCTTGTAATAGGCAGTGTGTAGTTATTTTCATATGTACGGTATAATCGAAGGCCGCTTAGGGCAACACTGTCGCGTTGATTGGCGAAAACCCATGGTTTAAGTCCGTGCAACCCGATCAGTGGGTGAGATAAATCTTATGATTGGCATCGTGAGCATTTTTCAGCAACTTAGTGAACGGTCGCACCTTATGCAATCACAGCCTAATTTTGTACAGCTTTAAGGTGGCACTGACAAAACTAAAGATGGATAAGGATCGCCGAGCGATGATTGAAAGAAAAGCTGCTGGACGAGCACGTATAACAGGCCTGTTGAAGGGTAAGCATACCGATGAAACCATTTCGGAGGAGAAAAACGTTTAAGAAACTATTGCAAGTGATTCGACCTGTCACTGTTCACAGTGGGAAGTCGGAACACTTGCATAGTTTCTCGTTTTTGGATATTTTTCACTGTTTTATGGATGTTATTGTTGCTTATTACAGCGTTCAGTAAAATTTCTTATGTAGCTTATGAAAGCGATATAGCTCCAGTAGTGTTTATTTTTGTCCGTCGATCGATATATTATCAGATGCGGATGATGCTGTAGAATTTGCTGAAACAGATTGACGAATTATCGGGTTCCAAGATCTGTTTAAAATATTCAACTTCCTTATTCTTGGAGATAGTGAATTCACCAAACAACTTTTTAAACTGAAACTGTTTGTGCGCGTATGATGTGGCGCATGGGATACCTGTGCTGTAATTGGTATCAGTCATTGGAAGAAGGTCTGTCGAAAATTGTTCCAGATTTGCAAATGGCGAAAGCTAAAAAAATTTCGATTAACATTTCTCTAATAATGTAAACACCATTGATTTCAATGCTGAAGTTACATATAATGTTTTCACACAAATCGAAACGAACGAAATATAAAATTTCCAGATGATTCAGAACGAAACATAAGTATCTCAAGTAGAATATGAGATTTAACTGTTTTAATAACAAATGTATTAGGTTGTGGTACAAGGTGGTTTGGTTTCACCATCCTTCTAACCATCACTTTGAGACATCATAAAGAACATGAATTTAAAAGTAACGACCGCCACTGTTAGCGTTGTGTGACTATTGCTGACAAGGAAAAATTTTTCGGAATTTACTATAGTTTGGAGCTTTATTCGCATTCCTTCAACGTTATGTAAGAAATCCTCTAATAGTTGACAGAATTCAGCACTCTTATTTGTAAGCGTTATTTTATTGAGCACACTTTGCACATAATCCATCCGCACTATGGCCTGAAATCTCTATACTTTTTCTCTGGAAGAAAATTACTAGTACGCATTTCCGTATATGATAAATTCAGAAGATTTCGAGCTGTTACAGCAATCACAAAAATGATAACTTACGTCTTGTAGACTGGAGTCAACTTCGGTTAATCCATAGTATCGGTTCATTTCAAACTTGGAGGACTCTTGGAGTTCAACATTCTAAATCAGACATATTTGTCTTTACCGGACAGATACAGTGGACAAGTGATGCAAGTGGCAGTTACTTTAGAGAAGCTTACACATGAAATCAAATATATTTGAATTGTAAAGGAACTTGAACAGATCTGAGTTCTCAATTCATATAGATTTCAGTAGTTGGGAAGGTTTTCCCTGATTGAAACCAAATTGAGGAATGGGATTACTTCGGAAGAGTAGGATCCACTGAGACTGCTTTGAGATCCATCGGTCGGTCCAAGACAACAGGACTCTGGTAACTGAAGAAGCATATTTTACCATGAAATACCATTTACCATACTTTTAGGAAAAATATGCTGTAAATTGTTAGTGTAGTGAGGATAACGATACTGCTACATTTTGGGAGTTTGGCTCTCAGGTTGTCATTAATTGCTAAGAACTCTTGAGATCTGTCGAGTATCTGTCGAGTAGTGGTACTTCATCTCATTCAGAGTTCCTTCTACATTCACCTGCTCGTAGTCATTATCAGCCCATCGATTATAGTAAGCTCTATCCATTTCTTTTGTTCTTCTTTAGCTGAGATCACTATAAAAGGCATAAAGGAAATGCTGGCATTAATGGCAAACTGCAAAATACGGGTGAAGTATAGAAGAATTCTGCTACTAATGGCACACGACCACATTTTAAGCGATAAAGAACCGCAGGTTTGCAGAATTCCTGGCAGTTCGTTCGTGAAAATTATGTATATATATATATATATATATATATATGATATACATAAATAGTTGAGTGCCTTCTAACGGTTGAAAACAGAGGTCACAAATGAACCGACCAATTTCCCTAGATTATTTAAAATAACCAATTCAGAGTTTTAGATTTCAAAATAATTTCTGCCCGATCATTTATGTAATGGAACTGCCACTTCATCCAACTTGAAATTCAGACCAACTAACTGTAAGCCACTGTTACTAACCCAACCGCACATCAACATTTTTACTAAAATAACTAATAAGTAACATTCACCAAACATTTTTATACAAAGTGTGGTACTGAATTCCATTTCTTTATAAAATGGATAAAAGCAGAGTAAAAGTCGAGCACATACATTTAATCGTATTCAAACAGCTTTCAACCTGTTTTACAACAGACATACTAAATATGTGTTATAGCAACAGTCATTAAGAATAAAAACAACAAAAAACTGGCATACAAGCAGCTCATATATTCAAGTGTTCGAGGGATTATAAAATAATGTTTATAGAATGCAACGTTCGTTCATTCTACAAAAATAAACAACTATTAGATGATGACAAAACAATAATGACACAGGTCGAGTCATTACTACCACAATCTCAATTACACCGGAAATGTGACAGATCGAAAACAAGAAAGCGGCGTAGACAATATAATTTGAAAAAAACGGATATCTTCTACCGTAGTATAAATTTTTGGTTTATGATAAAACATCATGAGCGCAGAAATTTTTGACGAAACGAAATAAAATAAACATTTAGTTACATCTTAAATTAGGAAATCTTAGAATACAGTTATTTCACTGCTAGCCACTGCTTCATCGACTGAAACTGGCGCATTAGATGTTATGCAACTTTTGTTAACCACAAATCATTAAGAATACCGGATATTTTAAAAGTTGATCCACCAAAAGGAATGTAAATTAACAATTTGGAAAGCACAGTTTGAAGATAAAAAAAGATAAAAGTCGTAAGAGGAAAATGATGTGCTGCCTTCTGCAGTCTCCAGAGCTATCAATACAAAAAATGAGACAGATTAGGGTAGAATATGGAAATAGCGAAAAAATAATTTAAATGCATAATGCAATAAAAGGAATTAATAACAATGCGACAAATCTTCTTTCGTGATTTAATTAAAAGTAATAGTAGAACAAATGAATTCCACAAGTCAAAAAATTGTGACGTGGCTTGACAATTAGCAAAATAAAACGCTAATCTAAAATATATCTTGTTATTTGCAGATTGAAAACGAATGTGACATTTTAAACTTCGCAAAAATATTTGAATGCTGCTCCTTAATTTATCGTTTTATTATTCTCCAATCTTTCCGTGGTATTTCCTGGAAATACCTAATTTTATTAAAGAACAATTTGTACCAAATAATTCCAACAAAAGAACACAGTGCAACAGCGATGTAATATCCATCCACGGCCAGTTCGCAAACATTTCCTTTCGCTGTGCATTGATTCATTGACAGTTCAGTATTGCATGAACCAAGAATGCTGCAAAAGATTATCTAAACATTTCAGATTTTGAATGGAAATAATGAAATAAAAACAACTTATTCACAATAAACAAACTAAAGTGGATGTAAAGCGTCTCGTTCATTGAGCAATTATTTTCTGTAGTCCTCAGTTACCGTCTGACGGACGAAATACTGAATTATCCTAGGTTCTAATAATATTCTGATGCATTGACGTTCCTATTTTATCGGTTAAATTACATATATATGAGTGAAACTTGATGGAAAATAGTAATGCTTATTATATGTAAACTATTCGAAGGATTTCGAAGATCCTAATATGTTTGAGTAAATTCGAAAGGATATATAAAATCCCGTAAATTTCAATGGGAAACTAAACTGTGCCGAAACTTACGTTTTGGTCCCTCTAACAACACAATTTTTAAAAGTGAAATGGTCTGTAAGCGAAAGAATAAGTGTAACGGGCCAGTTGCCGCCTAAATTACTGAGTGTGTTGAGCAAAGTCATATACGTGCCTCCAATTGCTGGATCTGATACCTGGGCAAAGAATGCCATAAGTGATACGAACATGCTGTAGGATGCTACCTAAAAATCATCGTAATTAACGAATTGGAAAAAATTATTCCATCCGAATCGTTATCGGCTTACAGTGTAACTTTGAAATAATGCATTCCAAATTCCACCTCATTTTGTTAGTATATAGCTCGTAAGTGGTACGAGAGAAAATGAAGTTCAAGGAAGACAATCAATCATAGTTATGATTTCCTCAGTCGCTACCAACTCATTCGAAAATATTATAATTGAGACATTTAAAAGAGAAGGGAACTACTGTTTCCTTTTTGTGAGAGAAAAGGAAACACTCTCTGTTTCACCTCTTGTAAGAGACTAGACCGATTTCTTTAAACCATGTTGCAGAATATATGGAGTCCTGTTAGGAATATCCACAAAAAATTTCGGTGAGCCAGTAACATATTCAAACACGCTCAGCGTATGCTGAAGTCTTTTTGAAAATTTTGCACAAAAATATAACATGGTAACATCTTGACCTGATGGAAGCAGTATGCTACGATCCAAACGGCATAAAGCAACACTGGGAAGTTCTCAGAGGACAGTGAAGGTGTGCACCAAATCATTGCTGCAAATACTCCACTCAAGAATATCCTGAAAATTTTAGAAGTACATAAATATTCAGTTGTAAAAAATTTCATGGGATATCACGTCAATGAAATCATTCTGATGATTAAATAACTTATGTATACGAAGCAAATATATGATGAAAAGGTGAACTATTTAGCCGACATTAAATGTAATGTCCAAAACAAAAAAATAGTGAGTATCAATGTTACATCAAACAAAAGTCCAACCAACCTATAAGGATAGGCAAGAAGAAAAATATTCAGAGGTCGTGGACCGGCTATATATTTGCCAACTACCCACGGCACCAATATCTGAAATATGTTCAAAAAGAAAGGGACGTAACATCGTTTTACAAATATTTAACTGCTGAAGCGTTCGAAACGAACCTGCAGAGGTATCAAAAATAGAGCAATACTGGAGAGCTTATCCTTCGGCATACCCATACTAATTAACTTTAAACTCGTGATGCCATCGGTAGCCGCAAATGCGAACTGGAAAAACAAAAACCGAATGACTAAAAATGTTCTGAGATTCTTTTCTTTGGGAATTACTTTATCTAAAGAGATCAATTTTTAAGCAAGAAGTTAATAAATCCATCTTGCAATGCACAAATATTTTGTACCTTTCCGGTGAGCAATACGATGACCATCCAGACTACTGGGTTCAGTCGCAAGATCTTCCACAAGACAGCATAAGTTTGGAAGATTCCTAGCTCTAGCTTTTCATTCTTATTATCAATATCATCCCTGCAATAATAAATCAGTGAGCAAGAACCCGAAAGCTTTTTTCAATCAATAAGAATAGTAGTTCTTACACTTGCGTAAACAACAGTCTTGGAAGTATGAAATTCTATCATAACAATTTCTATCATAATGTTACTCTTACCCATTCTTTACTAATCTGATTCCAGCAAAACCGTACAATTCTAACCCTTTCCTGACTAGGACTGGATTTGATTGTTCCCACTTCGTAAATATAATGCTCCTTAAATCTTGTGTAAAAAAGCAAAATAGGAAAACTAACTTATCTGCGATGGAATGATCAACTTCTTTTTTGAAAACGAGTACCAGTGTTGTCGTGATCAGAAATACCCATCCCCAGAAAAATATGAAACCTGCAGAAAAGGTAGGAACGAATTTTGAAAATTCGGAATTTTGTACTAAGTGAATTGTTTTGTTTAAAGATACTGCAAACACCAATGTTTGCAAACAAAATGCACAATATGCCATCAGCAACTGCAGAGTGATAAACAGGTAAAACAATAAGAGTACGAAAAGTATGATAAAAGCAGGATACATTCTAAGAGGGGTAAATAGAACGACGGCCAGACAACTACTCAAGCGAATGAACAACTAACTCTGATCCTACACTTCGACTTTGCTGAATAGCTACAGCACTCCTTTGTTTTGGTTTTTTCACTGCATTCCGTCCGTCTAGTAGGACCACATAATTATTTTGCTACTGAGATCAATTTAATTCTTTTCCTTATTATGCGTTTTGAGTATAGCATAGAATCTATATTACTAACAGGTTATGCGGCTGTCGTTATAGAGACTAATTTTTTTTGGATGAGAAACAATGCAGTTTGGAAAGTCAGATAAATTCATACTGCAGTGCAATATAGCCCACTTTATTGATGAACAATAATGGAGAAGCAACCACTAAAATAAGTGGAACCCATGTAAAGTACTCAGCCATCCAATCAGTAAGAAAAAAATCCAAAATTTTTGAAACCATAAACAAGAATGAAATATAGCACATACAACTGATAGTTGCTAGACTAATTAATGACGTGAACATGAGCAGGTCAAGAATTTTTCTGTTGTTTCTGAAATATATTTCAAAAAATCATGAAGAGCACATCTAATCTAGACAATCGTTGCTTTAAATATGCGAATAGAATGAACGATGGTATCTTTAATTTTATAATTTTTTTGTTCAAGTTTTTGCACTAGTCGAAATGTCTAATACTACTGACATCATTATTCATGATGTCATCAATATTGCCAATCTGGTTACACTTTTAGAGCACATATTTCAGAAATTTGAACAAATTAAGCTAAGAATCATTCAGGAAGTAGACTGGGTGACCAAAATAAAAAGGGAAAATCCAATTTATTTAGGAGCAGAGATTCATGATAAAACCAGGGGATACGTAACACAGAGCAAAATGGCGAACAGCAAAGTAGCAACAGAGACAGTGGCAAGGAAAAGTGGGTGAATAACGGGGAAGTGACAAAGACATGAAAGCACCAATCGAGAATAAGCAACAGGTCCTGAGAATTGAGAAGCAATCAGCTCCAAGCGACAAATTGAATTCCATTCTATCATTATTCACAGTCTAAACTCAGATTGAGGAAGTGGATGCGCAAATCTATCTAATTCAGTAGAAGGAGTTAGAAGGCCAGCTTTTAAGGCATAAACACCATCTGTTGGCCTTCCTCACCGAAAACTTCTGGCTAGGGTCATAGTTCCTGTCACCCATCCATTGGAGACAGTGACGGTGTGCCACCAGCAGCTAACGACAGTAACGATAACGCAACCCAAGGATCCCAAGGAGTGGTCGGCTCAACTGCTATAAACTTAACGAAGGGAAGGAGGCCGATAACAATGCACCTCTACAGCGATATACGACACCTCCCCTCTCTACTCGTACTTCTGCTCTGTGTTGTTACCACAACTGTTATGATCCAAGGACATACCGCCGGTCAGTTTGTTTTTCTAGTTTCTTCAAATGACCTATTCCCTCTTCATAAATATGATTCTTAAAATATGCCAATCGTTCTCTTCTACACTACATGCATAGTCTGACGCATTCTCTCTTCTTATTACTGTTATCCAGTGTAACCTATTAATTACTACTCCTTAGTAATTTTAACTTCTCCCCTGGAAAAAGTTCGATGACGTTCGACTTCTAGTCTTGATTTTTCCAATCTAATGAACTGAAATATAATTAGTTTTTCGTCTTTTATTCCATAAATTCTCCGTTTTTCTACTAATAGAAAACTTACTTTAATCAGATATCATCGCAAAGACATGTTATTAGTCGGAGTCATAGTCATCTAACTATCCCTTATGACATGAAAGCTAGTGTACACTCTCTTTCTTCCTGAACTGCTAACTTTTTTAGAACCCTTACAGGTAAAAAAAAACTTTTGTTTTTTTACATTTGTCAAAATGGTGTATTTTTGACTATAACTACGTCCATCATTTTTTCAATGGCATCAAAAAAAGGGACATGAGAAATTTAAAGGAGCACATATTACACTGGACAACTGTAAATCGGAAAAGCTTCGCGAGCTTGTATTAGAAACAATTGGTCTCTTTCCTCACCAATACAGCTACCAGGCAAGGTACATGAAAGAGCAGGCTGAAATTCGTTTTGGCAACTGGTGGTCAGCTGTTATTATTGGTGATCGAGGTGGCTATGGCATGAGTGCTGTTTATGATCAATACGCTAACACAAGGTAAGTGCGATGAAATATTGTTTGTAGTACCTTATATTCTAACAAGCTATACAATATAAATAAAAGCGAAATTGTGTTATTCTAAGTAGTCGTTTTCGCAACTATTTTTTGCTTAAAAACGTTCGTTTGGATTCCTTATGTTAGCCATCAGTGAGCAACGTTTCTCTTGAAAAAAAATGACTTGACAGTGTCGAAAAAGTACAAGTTTTCCTAATTTAGATGATGTCGTACAATTCCTGATATAATATTTTTGAGAAAGTAGACAGTATATTCAATCATATTTTCTCGAAACCTGATGACAACGCGAGAGTTTCGACTGAAGTCGATTCCCTAACACAAATGACATTTGAGCGAATAGTCAAGAAAAGACTGATTGACCTACTCCTTGTGTTAAAAGTCATGGTCACAAAAGCGCAAATTTTTGTGATAAAATAATCTAATATCAGAACTTTTCGCGCATTTCCCTTTTTTCCTTAGCGAGTTTCTATTAGTCCCAAATTATTAATAGTAAAGTTGAAGTTTACTGCATTACTTGCATCTTGGCTGAAATTGATGACTTCTAAGGAGTAAGTTACCAGTGGAACCACAATTAAAAGATTCAGTAATTCAGAACTTCAACGTTAAATAGTTCTCTCAAAGCCTCCATCACTTTACTGCTCGTTAAATTGTTTTTTTTGCATTACTACATTCTATATTATTTACAGCTGCGAGCTGAGGATTTTCGATACATTCTATTGGATAGGACGAACAAGCTAGCCGGTGGTATAACTGATGATAATCAGTGTAAAACACATTTTCATCAAGATTCTCTATTATGAACATATGATTCCTTTTGAACTACGTTATTTGCTATTTTATAAATATTCTCCTCAATTCAAATTTAGATATACCAATGTCATTCATTCTCTTCTTTTTACCAGTGAAAGATACCACTTTTTATTGTCTTTTATTAATTAAAATGAGGAAAAATTGCAAAATGCCACGCTCTGAAAGGGAGCGGAAACTAGTTTAATTTTGACGTCTATTTCCGTTTCGCTTTAGGCATTCCTGTACTCTTACTGATGTGAGCAACTTACTGAATGTAGAAAAATGATGTTAACACTTTCATGTAAATTGATCTTTCATAGTCATTTTTTCGAATAAATTGATCTTTCACGTTTTGAACGAGAAAAGGCGATTGATAAAACAAATTTTTTGATTCAATAAATGACGCAAATGAATTGCACTAAAATGAATCATATGAAGTCATTATTTCATGTTCACCCCAATCGTGAATGAAGGATTCCATTTGCTACCTATACTGAAGATCGAAATTTTGCCACATTGCGAAAAAAATTAAGAATTAAGAATCTTTAAAATCCTCATTCACTCGAGTTGTAGGCCATTCACTATGAATAACCTATCCACAACTTTTATATTGAAAATATTCTCAATTGAAGCAGAAACATAAGTAGCATAAGTAGCAAACGTCTTAATCAGATTTACTCTCATCCGGAACTGTAAATGATAACACATTTGTTCCAGTTTTCTTCGTTGCTTGTGCATTTTCGTTCGTAAAAAACTCAGCAATTAAACTAATTGTAAGGAATGTGAAATTAATTGCAAGAATCCGGAAAATCTATATATAATTTTTTCTTATTAGAAAAAATCCAGATGATTACGCAATTTCAAAATTTTGTCACATCATTCAATGCAGCCCAAATTAGAAACATAACTCAAACACTGATTATCTTCAAGGATAAAGAGGTAGTGGAAGATGCGCAACAATAATTACCATTGTTATAGCAATGTACTAACTGAATTTAAATCATAAAACTTATAAATTGCATTTACAACTGAAAATGCGTACATTATATCAATCAAAAACAGGAAGGAACTAACCGGACAAGTTTACTAAGCCAAATGGTTCCGGCTTATTGCGGAAGAAACGATTAGCAAAATCGGGTGAATCGAGCGTCAAAAACATGACATTCCCCAAGAAAAAGCCAACTGTTTGACCGGCTGCATTACAAGTCGATGCATGTCCGACATTTTCCCTGTGATATTAACACTGATCTGGTTAAACTCAAACAAAATCAGAAAAAAAGCTTTTTCAGTCATTCTAACAGTAATGCTACTGTAAGCAAACACATTCATACAAGGAAACCTCGTAACAGAACACGGATGATGCAGAACTATTACGCATAACAATATTAATATTTTGTAATTTCGAATTATGAAAAATATAATCTAATGTGCAACAAATAAAAGGATGGATACATTTTCTTGAATAAAAACCAAAACATATGTTTCTAATTTTGTGCAGTTTAACTAACAAATAAGATCAGAGTAACACAAAATTGCAAGTAGTCACCTAGAAAGCATGGTAAGCGCCCAGCCATCCACAGCTATATCCTGCGTAGCAGCAAGGAAATTCAATGGTAGAAATAAAAACATCAATAACAGCACATTTGGTGGCTTTGAATCTGAAAGAATTACAGTACAGTTTAATGAGCTAAATATGTACTATCCAAACACGAGAATTTTTCTGATTCCTCTTCCTGTACATTCCCCACTTTAAAAGTATAACAAACAAGCTTGCCTGCACCACCATCACCCATAATTTCAGAAACTCGATACGATAATAGAAGCATAAAAATGCCAATAAGATACTGACATGGAACCATCCACGATTTCCGACGACCTATACGTCTCCAGTAAACTGAATCCACAATTGGTGCCCAAAGCAATTTTACGCTGGAAAAAAAAAAAACAATCTTTGCAAAAAATCCAGTCATTGCAAACCTTTGCAAGTAAAGCTTAACAAGGTTTTTTGGCGGTCAAAACAAGGATCGAACGCTTAGCAAATGTAGTAGTAGTTTCTTTTCTTTTTTTTTAACAAGTTAAAAATTTTCGTTCATCTATCCCTTCCCATCTGCATTAGTTTATTCACATGCATACACGTTTTAAAGCAAGGAAATATACTTCGTCAAATTCTGACATTATTTCACTTCTTGTACCTCCATACCCTGCCACAGTGAAATTTCTAGGTCAGCCCCTCTATAGCAATTCTGCTTATACATTAAAAGCTCATCAGGAATATCAAAATGTCTGCTTTTATGACGAAATTTATCAGGGAAGTGCACTTCTCTATACTGCATTAACTGAGTCATTTAAAACAGAATGGGTAGCAAGTATATGCATATGTATATATATATACCTGAAAGGCCAATATGCAAATGAAAAAACAGCTTGCTGACCATATGACACATGTTTACTGGACAGTACAAGTGGAATGGCTGCGATTAAACCTAAAGGGATGCCCTGCAGCAAATAGAGAAAAGTTAGAAGGCATAATGATCCGAAATCTCCTTGAAATATTTTCCTGACACGGCCCAACCATGACAACGGTAAATCTCCTGATGGACTCTGAAAATGAAACTATTTCATTGTTTGTACTGATTCCCTTTAAATAAAAAATCACTATACAATGATAACATAAACTTCGGTAAATCCGTTCTTAAATGGCATGTTCTTTATCGATTAATAAATAAATTCTCAAGTAATAAACAAGTGAGTACTGCATTGATTTGACAATATAAAAAAACTGAATTCTCATTATTATCAAAAACAAAACAGTATGAAGTACCGAAAATAGTAACTATTCAATCCATCTCATATCACTTTCATTTTTAAACACTGCACTCAGTCCCTCCAAGTTTAGTGATGGATCGCGTTTTTGTGAGTTTGTACAAATTGGAATGAATTTCACGAAAATTTATATATAGATATAATTAGGAAGAAAAAAGATAACAGTAACAATGACAAAAACTATCTAAAATTACTATCATAATGGTGGAATATTAGATCTCTCGGAGAGGGAAAAAATATCACTATTACCTCGTCTAGTTTCTTCATCTCATCAACTTCATCCCCTGAATTGCTGGTACCTTCTGTGGTAAGCCCGCAGGTCTGTCGTTTGAGTCGGTACCGTACATGAGGAATGCTGGTGGGGGGTATGAAGCCTGATTCCGTAGTTATAATATCATCCGTCCTTTCGCCCATATACTCAAAAGCTTCATTTCGATGTCCAATTAGCACTTCCTCTGCCATACTGATTGAATTTCAGGAAATTTCTCCGGAGTAGTTCCACACCGGTCTAATTTTCCCCTTCTGAATGTACGTGCGGTATCAAGACGGATGGGATAGAAGTCCTGCAATGACTACAGCGCTGACTACAAAATTGCAAGGAAGCCCTCAGAGAACTGCAGACAGTCCACGCAGAATACATGGCCCCGTCACAACGCCCAAACCTGCCCTCACCATAATGCAATGTTCCGCTGCGGTATACTTGCGGCTGTTGCAACCCGATGACTGATGATCAAGTCATTATTACCGGATGATGTCCTAAGTTAAATAATCGAATAGCTCCGTCTGTGGATACCGAGTGCCTTCAAGTTATTCTGCTGATGTCACCTAGTTTTACGATTTATGATCAAGTAAATGATCTTCAAAAGCTAAACTGCTTTTCGGTGTGTCGACTAACTTGCAAATCTAGCTGAAAATTGAAAAAATCCGCACGGAAGATAGTTTGTGGTCATGAACAGTTCCCACAAATTTAAAACCCAATAAGTATCATACTTGAAAAAAATAGAATTTGGAAATTGAGTTTAAAAGTTAAAATTACAAATCAAATTAAAACGTTCCACTGAAGTTGCAGAAAATCAAAAAAACCTCACTTCTTAGCAAACAAATTTGAAGGGCCTAAAAGTAAGTGGTGTTAATAAAATCATTTGCTTATTATTTACTTGGCTTAGATGAGACAGAGAGTGAAGTTTAATGAGTTTCTCTAATTGGAAACTGGAGATTGGTTTCGCGTTTGTTGTGATCTCCGTCTGATCATTTTACAATTTAGTAAAATAGTAAATGCTTTTCAGCTCGGCCAATCCTTCAGAGGATGGTCTAATATCAACACCTGATCCCATGTTCGAATCCTTTTCTAAAAATGAAACCACTTGCTGCTCAAGGCGAAATTGGCAGTTCAGTACCGCTCGTTTTATTTGCTGGTTTAATATGAAACTGATAAGATGGAACGAAAGGCTTCGACTT
>NW_018108204.1:262666-286211 GCF_000183805.2 Loa loa
GATAAAACGTATTATGTGCAAATGCGTGAAGACTGATAAAGTCAAACAAATAGTACATATGAATGGAGCTTCTCGGGAACTTTTACACTCAAACGGTTAGTTTTTTTTTTCCTTAGCATTTTCTACGACCAACTATTTAAACTGTTTATACAACAGTCGCTCTCTGGAGATGACAAACATGGACTATCAATTAGACTCATTGTTTTGAATTTTGTAGACAAAAATCACTTTAAAATAGTTCACAGTGTCGATTATTAAAAAAGGATGTCTAGAAGAGACTTACGCTGTGGTCGGACTCATGGATGACAAGCGGGTCATTTATAGGTGAATGTTGGAAGGAATTTCGATCGGAGGTCATCGAAAACTCGAAAAGGCGTTGTTGTTACTTTTGGTGGCTGCTGCTAGCAGTGTGAAAGTGTCTCTAAGTGTTATTTCAGGTTTGAATTTCATCAAATTCCAGTTTTGTCGACAAACGTTTATTGTTTTTTCTTTTTTTCGAAGCAGTAATAAACAATCAGTGTCACTGTCACTAAATCAAGGCTTTTTCTAATGAATACTTCAAAAAGAGGAAGTTGTCTTTCTCGTTAAATCGATACAGGAAATAATAATTTCAAAAGTGAAATGCTGAACAGAGTAACATGATAACGGGTAAAACAAATGCAATAATCGGCACACGGATGACTTGTATCGGAAGAAATTTGATGGAGAAGATTCCAGCAACTCTTACTTTTCCAAGCTGTTCAGGAATGATCTTCTCTAGTGAATAATAATACTATCAGAAAAGCAGTAGAATTCAAGTCAAGATGAAACTAGTGAACTCGATATTACTCAATTTTCGATCCTCCAGAATCAAACGTGATAAAGACTGAGAAAGCAGGAAACAGGTAAAAAGGGTCCAGCTAAGCAAACAGCTATTATCAAAACAAGTTCATTATGAACTGATACGACATGATTAGGACCACAAGCACACCTTATTGATCTTACTGACAAGATCATCCGAAGAAATTGTCATTACTACAGACAAGGCGAACTGTCTAATGTGATGATCGTCGCTGTGTAAGAATGACAGTAATTCAATCAATACCTTTCAAGAGTTAACTATTGTTGCTGCTTAAAACCATCGCCGCAGTAGTTATTTCATGACGTTGTATGTTAGTAATATCCATTAGTGGTGACGTATCACGTGATATTCTGGTTTTGTATCAGTAAAACAGTGATACCGCAAGTTATTGGTGATGACGGTGGTACACACAACTCACAGTTAATTCTTCCAACTTCTAAGCGCAAATTTTCCAAGAATTCCAAAATACGGAAGCAGAAAGCACTCTCGGTCATAGATTGCAAAAGAAAAACCAATATTTCAAGATGTGATAATATACTGAAGAGGTGGGTGAAGGAAACTCCATAAATTCCGAATAAAAAGACTGAAATACTTTATGAAAAACTGATCTTAAATTTAATAACTCATGCAATTTGATAATCGTTCCCGGAATTTAGTGGTATTAGCTTCATACAATGCCGATCATCGGAAAGATGAAAACAGACCGGCATAAAAATCTTTAAAAAATTCAAATGATACGGCACTGATGTTGTAGACTTCATTCATTTAGCTAATATGGTACCGACTTCAATTTCTTGCCTTCGTAGCTTAAATTTTCGCAATTACATTAAAATCAAAAAATTTATTTGACTTGTTATTTCTCAGGAATCGTTTTTGCCTGTGATATTAGCCACACTTATTTGACCAATTTTTTGCTTGAAAAATGACTTAACACTAGTTATTTACATTCCATATATAAAAGGGGGAGGGGTGGGGAAGATAAGAGGAACTTGTAGTTTTTAATTGGTTGGGTTATTAACGACTGGATGTTTAAAACAAAAAAGGAAAGTAAAGCTACGTCAGAGATCTCAAACTGTTAGTAAGTTTCAAAACTAAAGAAAAAACTAAAGATTATAACAAATAATTTTGCCAAATTTTTTCCCGACGACGATATCAAAAAAGTGGATGAATGACGTCGTGAACTTAGAAGGGTCATCCTGTATCATCAGCTTCTGTTTCTTATAATGACTTAATTCCAATCAATCATTCAGATCCAACCTAAAACTTTAAGGGAAAAAAGAATATTGGTGTTATAAAAAGAAAAGTAAGGAGTAATTACCTAAGACAGTGATGCCGCAACTTTCTCTTTCCCAAAATATCGGAAATCATTTTCAAAGATGTTGCGGTTAGGGGCAAAGAATTCATTAAATTAAAATCTCTGAAATAAAAATTTATGCTGACAGTCCGAATATCTCCCTTGAATATTTTCATTTCTCGTTTAGCAAAAAAGTACTAGGAAAGGATATTTATAAGGTGAGTGTATATTTGTCCGACAAACGGAAGTCTCAGAAGAAAAGTTATCCTTTGAATTAATGTTTTTAAATTCCATCCTCATTTTTACATCGAATTACAGCACAACTCGTTCAAAATGAAGAGAAGCTCCGGTAGAGTAGCAGAGATGAATATTCCGCTTAAATTTAACTGTCACTTGTTTATGATACTTTGCATTCATGTTTTATAGTTTTACAAAAAGATATGAACCTCTGAATGCGCAATATTTCTTTCTTCCGTATCAGTATATTTGACTGGTAACACATCGGATTTTACACCTGATCTCTTTCCAAAGATAATGTCACCAATTTCAATGACATTCATTGAATTCTCTTCAATTGTCGGTGAAATTTTTGTCATTTTTCTTTTCACTGCAAGTAATAGACCTGTCCAAGCATTATGCCTATAAATTATAATTAAAATGTTAATGTTCATCTTCTTTACAATGATTTCAAAGAATTACGGCTGCAATTTTACATCATCAAATCACAGCAGAACTCGTGCATACTTGCAACTGCAAAATTGTTCAATCTAAAACAAGAAGAATATACTTCGCTAGTCAAACTTTTAATAAAACGACGAATATTTTGTACATATTTTTATCATCCTTCTTCACAAGATGCAGTAAGACAAATTTATGATATGAAGCGATTTGAAGAAAGCAAAAAAAAAAACGGTAGATGCTTAAGACCAATTCAGCTACAAAAGCCTACGTCAAATGGAAGAACCATTACAGAATATGATTCTGCAATGTGAAGGAGTTTGAATTTTATTGAAATCAAATCAGAAATTATAACACAATGCTGCTGTAAAACAGGTTTTTTTCTGTGATTAGCAAAATGAAAAGTTGATTAGAGTGGTTCGTTTGAAATCAGAAAACAAAATTTCTGAAACTTCGCTCAATCCTTCAATGGTAATTAAGTGTACTACTTCTAGCAGTTGAAATTACTTTGATGATTTCTACAACGCCTTTTAGGTAATGAATTGCTGAGGAAGGTCGTTGAATTTTTTAACGGAGAGATGTTGAAATTTGACGAAAGTCTTCTACGTAATAACATGGAAATATTAGGCATACACTACAGAATTTTAGGATTTTGTTAGAGCTATCGTTATTAGAAAATAAAGTTTGCCACAGTATTATAATATAAAAAGTAACAGATTATGCTCGCAGCTGCAGCAACTCTGTTTTATGTACATATGCATCAAATTGCCTTTCTCTTATCATATTATATCATAAATATTTTAAACGACTTACATATCCTGGAAAGGAATATGACTGACGGACGGATTTTCTGGACTAAATTGAACTGTATCATGCTTTTCCCATTTATAGTTGAAATGATTTCAAGTACTGATAAGTTGAAATTAAAAGTGAAGCAAATATTTTCTTTCTCTTAAGCTTTTCAATACCATGATAGTTTCTACTGTTTTCCGTTCATATAGTGATTTCCCTTTCCTGTCACTGCCTTGTAGGATGAAAACATCGTCAACAAATCAGAACTACAACCAGTCAGTAACAGAATGATTCTTGTTGCATGAAAAATGAAGGCATTTCTTCAAATGTGGTAATTTTCCACTTGCAAGTTCATCCCTTCATTTCCTGTTTCTCTAATATTTTCTCACTTTGATTTTCAATATTATATAATTTCATCGTCCTTATTATTTACAAAGTGGATGGATGGCATTCAGTGCAATTATCAATCAAATAGACTTTTCTACTTAATCCTTCAAACTTCCAATTTCCTTCCCTTCAAAATTGATTTAAAAATTATTAAAGTAATGCAAACAAAATAAGGAATCAAAGGTTTTACAGTGTTTTCCTCACTTATATTATATGAAGAATTTTATCGTGTATTCAATTATAAGATGATCGTATTGGCTGAAACAAAAATCCATTTTATACATGAAGAATTAACGTTGAAAATTTACGAAATATCACGAAGTCTGACTCGACAGACAGGCAGACAGACAGACGCACACACACGGGCAGACGTATAGACGTTGGATTTAAAATTCATAAAATTTGTAAACTTAAATACATATCCTTATCCGCCATTTAAATTAAAACTAGCAGTACATGAGTGGTTGACAGATTTTTTCCATTCGGATATATCATTCCAGTCGTCCAATCAAGCATTTTCCACCGCATCTGTCACCATCCCAACAGCACTTCATAAAAGGAAACATCTGCAATTGAATTATGGATTGTTCAATTAAAGCATCATTAAGCCATATAATGTATACCTCACACCATCAACATTCACCTAACTGCTGTGATTGGACATCATGTATTTCTGGCAGATAGTTTCATGAGGGTTTCCTGAAGTATTTTTTAGAATGTTCTTCGTGATACATCAGCAAATTACCTTAGTAGTACTTTAGGATTTACTTGCTGAAAATATTTGCAGTAAATGAGTGATGAATAAGGTGCAAGGTATCTAATGAATAAACAAAAATTCGGTTTCCAATGACAAAATTTTCGAAAGACTAAAACTTCATTTCAGTAATTGGTATTGAGTAAGGAAATTTAAAAACCTTTAATTATCCGAAAAACAGAAAAGTAAGGGCACTATGTGTCATAAAACAAAAAAATTGATGTGACTTTTAGAAATTAAAACAGTTGTATTTCTTAATCTAAAAGCTTTTGTGTCTTCAGTTCTTTTTCTCCTATTTCTCCCCACTTTTCACTGTCTTGAAGCTTTACAAAAAGCATTGTCACCTATTAATGTTGTCGAACTTGAAAATGAGTCCAACTAATTTAGTTTGATTCAAATAAGCAATGATGGACACACTTCAACAGTAGATTATTAAAACGCTTTCAGGAAAATAATTATGAAGAAAGCATGAATCGAATCAATTTCTATTCCATTGATTTCTATTCTCTGTTTCACAACAAGGAATTTCATTGTTCCACCAATCAAATTCGATACATATTAATGGGTAACTTGTACCGAAAGGATTTTGATGAAACAAGTGGACAACAAACCATCGAATGGAAAAGTGATCAATGCACAATAGTAGGTGAAAGTTATTACTGAGATAAGTTTTCAAAAAAAAAAAAAAGACAAAGAGAGATGTTACTGAGCCAGCAATTTTTTTTTTTCTCTCTTTTCATAATGATTCCACTCTTCTTTTCATTTTTTTGAAGTGCACAATGACTCGAATTTTCGAACTGAAAAATTTTAATTTTTTAATCAATCCATGCTCTGATCATCGATGTAAAAGTGACGAGGATGAAGTGAATAGCGCAAATGAGTGGATGTAAATTAAAAGGAGTGATATTGTCACTTGAAAGAGGCATCATAATGTAAACAATAAATGCACAAAATTGAACAGATTTTGAATTGGCAAAAAAATCGATTCTTCCACATCATTTGGAGCAAGCAAAGATTTTCAATACTTTTTCGTCGATGGGATTTCAAAAAAACTATTGAAGTGATGGGAAGATTTGAAAAAGAAATCTTGAAACTGAGAATTTTGAGCAATCGATAATTCTGTTAGGCGATTTGTATGCAATTCTAATGCTATAGCGTTATCACAACATAAAAGTAAGATAATTGTTTTGCGAATCAGTGTTTAAACTGTAGCATAGAACTGATGATCATTCTTGACAAAAAAATATTCGTTGAGTTAACGCATGATAAGATTTACCGTGAATACGGTAGCATTCATATCTGCTCACACAATTCAAAATGATTTAACAAAACAATTTCCCTGTGATATCAGTGTTTTAATCACAGCACGGAAGGTGCAAATTGAAGTGAATATGCAGTTATATGACATTCTACTTTCCAGGCGGTCCTCACAAACAAGTAAGCGTTCAGTTCAGTTATTAACCAATATAATAATATTGTGATCAACGTGAAACTGACCATCCGCATGATTTTTTGAATCAAGTGAGACCTTGAGAAAATACTGGAAACGAATAGTAGTAATATAAACACATTAATTCATTCACGTGCAATGACCGAGGAACAACTGATGGCAGGCTGTCAATAAGTGGACTCACAGCTCGGGTTTCAGTCTGTTTCTTAATAAGGATAGTCAAATAATCAGTTTTCGATGGACAAAGCATCGGAAATCTGCCGTAGTTGTTTTCGTCGAATGTCAATAGGTTGTTTGATTGAAATACGTTCCATCTGAACTTTTGCTGGAACTGAAAGATTGTTTTCTAGAATCGTTTATCAGAATCCATAGGCATTTAGTGAAAGGAATCGAAATTATGGGAATGCTTCGGAATTTGAAAACTTTATTGGTTTAGAAACAATTTCCTAGCTACTGCTGAACATTGATTTTTCCCCTAAGGTTTATTAAGATCTTGACAGAAATTGATCCAACTCTGTTTCCCATCAAATTGTTTGCATCCAATCTCGAAATAAATCAATCCATACTGTTGGTGCTTTTGGAAATACTCAGGACTTGACAATGGATCTTCATCGTATAGCAAGCATTTGCCCAAAGTGACAACAAATGCTGCCGACTCCAATTTCAAAATTAAGTGCATAGAAAATCAAAATATGATCAGTTCGTATTAACAAATTTTAAAAATGTTTAGTGTCAGTTGCAAAGTGTCTTAAAAAACAAAATAAGAATGTAAATTTGGGGTTAACATTATAAGATATATTGACGAACCTATCCTTACTTCGTTTCAAGAGTCAAAACATATTTTAAACGATTTATAGAAAATGCTTTATATTATTACTGGAAGATGTGACATAATGAATAACAGGACAGATTTCGTGAAATCACATAAGCTAAATGATATCCGAATGGAAGAAGCCCCCTAACAAATAATACCTTGCAGTGAAAATGAGATGCCGAGAAACATAGCTCAATGCATCTGTATAATCCATGATGATCTCTCGCAATATCATCAGAAATCTCCCGGGGTTCGATATTTATGGCATAATCCAGGAACGCGATGAATTCCGAACATTGTTCGAGAATAATTAAACTTTCTGAAAGCGTAACGAAATTCTACAAGTATTCAACAGAAGTCTACATGATTAAGCATGAATGTAATATTTTCAACTAATCTTAATTTAAGTATTTAGGATTTTCATTTTTTAAAACTAATGATTGACAGAATAAGAATTAAACCTGGATAGCAGAATTTAACAGCCGTTAGAATGTTGAAGTCAGATTCAGATGATAGTAGAAAATGTAGAGAAGAAACGACCGCGTCGTTGTTGATATGTGTCACGCATTGTCGTTTAACTTCATCATATGTAAAAGAAGTACATTCTCTCCCGGAAATCTGTGATTCTTAACTTTAACTGAAGTAATTAATATAAGTGAAAATAAATGTATGTATTACAATTCACTGTATACATTATTGATCAATAAGAGGAAGAGAAGTGATAATTGTTATCTTTTTCTGTATGATTAATTCATTGATTTCTGTTGGGTAAATTGGCTTTATGTATAGTAAATATCAACAAACGAACAGTGATAAGGTTACACTTGGCTCTACAAGACTTATATGACCCAGCACTTGCTTTCTTTTGCAACTGATCGGTTCGCAATACGGCATTTTCCACAATCAGCCATACTTCACGTTCATTACTTTCACATACTACTGCTGTGCAGTTACAGTACTTGTAGATAAGTATTATTAGTTAATAAGTAGTTAGATTTAATGAGGCGAATTTGAACAATTTCCAAGATTGATATGATTTAGGAAAACAGAATTGAGTCAGAAGAGAGGTGAAAAAAATGGGACAGAAGTAGGATCTAGTAACACAAATCGTTTTCTGTTACGCTATCTAAATTTTTTTTTAGAAAGAATGCGACTGATATCATTTATCATAAATAATTCATGAAAGACATTCCTGGGACCTCTCTTTGGTTGACGAGAGAGCAGTGAAGATAAAGGCAGCATCAGTTTTATTGAAAAGGAAACCTGGTGGAAGAAGCCTTTCCGTTCTACCATTTCGTTTGGAGAGTGACTTTGAGATTGATTTAACTGCCGAGATTGGCGTTAATCTATCCACAATGGATTTCTCAGCATTCAGTGATGTCTCATTTGTGCTCTAAATAACTGTATCATCATACATTAGCATATATAAATTTTAAAACTACATAGACTGACATACATAAATTTTAATTTAATCAATTCAGAGAAGAGAAGCAATCAATTTAAGGGAATTCACAATTTGTAATTTCCCTTCAAGAAATATATGATTTGGAGAATTTTTCTTCAAGAATTCATCCATATAATTTGAACTCTTAAGAGCTTAGTCAAAGATAAAAGACTGGTTTGGCGGTTGGTGTCGTCGATTTCTTCCGGAAAATTGAATGCAACTGTGGTTGACCGTTGACCGTTATTAAGTGATATTCTGCGATGATTTGCAGATATTATCAGAAGTACAAGGATGAATTATTAGCTTTACCTCATCTAACTTTTCTGCATTCATTAATTGTCTTACGTCTTCCGGAGTCGCTTTCAATAGTTTATTCAAGTTGACATCGTCTTTCTGACGATTTTTTCCGAAATTTGCGCCAACTGCTGGAAGATTCCCAATGTTTCCGACAAAAGATAATGCATCATCAGAGGAACGTGTTTCATGCGTTGATTGTTCCAATGCTTTAGGTCTTCCGAATGCTGAATTAATAACCGAATCTTCTTTGTGCGTGGATAAGGACATTGGAAAGATTGGCGACGAAAATTCGGAAGCTGGTATCAGTTGGGCAGATTCGTCGTAATCGTTGATCTTCTCCATCAGAGAGTACTTTTGATAATGCAATTGGCCAAGAAGCAAAAGCACTAACAGTGATACTACTGGCAGAAATGACGGTTTTATCAGTAGTCATAATGGAAGTTGCAATGGTAGGGTTCGATTCGTCGAACTTTTCATGCTTCTTGAATTTTTGTTGGTTATCAAAATAATCAAAATAAGGAGTGGGAGTTATAGCTCGACCACCCGGTGGTACATGAATCAGCGGGTTTGAATGCGCTACTGCTGGCCATTGTAACTCAGTAAAACTCGTGCTAGTATCGTACTTCGGGGTAGACGATGATATTCCCGAGATTGCGAATTCTGAATCCAGAAATGCAAGGTTGGAGCCGTTTAGAAATTGATCTATAAGGGAAACAGAAGGTGAAGAAAAATTCCAAGTTGGTAGGAGCTGAACAACCAAATAATTAATTTATTGGTGCTAATTAATTCTAAGAAGTAGTAATTTGCCATTAAATTATTCAAATTGACATTAAATTCAGTAATTTTATATAATTTTATGAAAAAGATTCCTGTCTTGTGCCACTACTGTTTCTGGGGACAACAACTAGATCTTACCTAAGCATTTTTTTTCATTTACTCGGAAATAAACCATGCCACGAGCTGTTCGTGCATACTCCTGACCATCATGCAAGAAATAATAGCATATGTGTTGAAAGGTGTCATGGACTGTAGATCGACAACGAGACTGTAAAGTTATGCTGTTGAATTGGGGAAAGATTACTTTCAAAATGATGTGGAATTAAACTGGACATATACTAACTGAAAGAATATCTAACCAAAACGGATATTGACGCCCTTTTTCTCCAACTGGAAGAGCTGCCAGAAGAATCCGGACATTATATGGTTGGAAAGTTTTCCGGAATGTCTGCTTATATGTTCGCAATTAAAGATGGATGTAAATTTAAAGTGAAATTGTAAACAACAACAAAAAAAAACGAAACTTATAATACCGAAGAAAGTGCACAAAACAGTAAACACTGTCCCGGTGTTTTCATTCGCCATTCGCTATGATATGGCAACAAATTCGATAGCCGCTGATCAGTGTGTTCTTCGAAGCATGGCTTCAATGCTTTAAGGCATAGGCTTTTCAAATTTAAAATAATTCTATTTTGAAATCAAAAATTGCTAATAGTCACATTCTAGAAAAAGAGAAAAGGCGCAGAAATCGATCGATTGTTTCACGCTTGAAAACATTGCTACTTTTTATTTGCTCTCATTATTGTATGAATCACTTTATAATATCACTAATTATGCTGATATTATTTACTGCTATCTATTAGCTGTGCTGATTAGTGTCCCTTAAGAAGAAACTAAACTTGAAGAACTAAGTCTAATTTATATAAGCCAATAAGTTATTTGTACAATAACAAAATTCGTATTTTAGGATTTACTGGCTTATATTTCGCATTATTGATAGGCATTCCTTGATGATCGTTCTGACCGAACTTTAAATCTGTGGAGATAATTATAAAAAAGTGTGTTGGTGGTTTTGGTCAGCCTTGTTACGTTCGCTTCATTCCTGAAAGGATGAAGGAAGGCTGAGGAAGATGTAAAACTACCAGAAAATCAACAGTGACCTCAACTGAGGGAAAGGTCAACTAACAAAAATGGTGAAATTTGAAATTTACCATCAATACTTGCGTTGCAGTCTCCCACTTCAGAAGATAAAGATAACAACAGGAACAACAGCAAATTGATGGAAGAATCGGTGAAGCTAACAGTATTGGTCATTTCGTGAATATACCCTACCGAAAGGAAGAGGTTATTATTATCACCAATCAGATCGATAACTCTTAAACGTTGACAAAAGGAGGGTGTTTTCAGTGAAAGGAGCAACACAAGAATCAACATCATTTTATTAGTCCTATGGGTACGTGTCTGTAAAATGGTCTCTCATTTCCATCATCTTATTATTTCTCTAGAAACTTGAAATCTGTCCTAAATTGTATAATTCTTTTGTACAGAGTGTATTTGGGTGCATGTATGCGCGTAGAAATACGTCATAATAGGTAAAAGAGAGCGAACCAGGTCATCAGTCAACAACAAACCACACTTCTTACTTCACCTTCACATGCGTACTTTTGGACTTTTTGATTCTTTGAAACAAATCCACTGAAGCCTACCAACCCTCTAAACCGATTAGTTCTACGAACTAATTGGTTTAGGAAATCGTCTTCATTTTGATTATAACCATCAAATCAAAACAACATAATCTCTCGATAAGAACAAGTACGGGATATAAAAAACCCCATCAAACTTGTCAAAACTGAAAATCCAATTAATATCAACTATCGAAATTCCAGATCTTCAGGGTTGTTCAAACTAAAAAATCTAAACAGCCTTAAACCAGCGAAACAAAAACACTCAACCACATCATTTACGTACTTGATCACTGTTGTTTATCACTCTTTTCCGAATGTCTGATATATATTTTCGCAAGATTAAGCAAAATAAAACGTAATGAACAACGATTATAACACCAGATTGCAATAATTTAAATTTACATGAAGGAGGAAAGAAACAAACAGATGGTAAATGAATGGAGCAGATGTATTCGTTCTTCACAATTTCATGTTAACAAACTGAAAATCGATTAAAACAGACGGTAAAATCATGGCAATAGGATGTGAAATTTAGGTCTTTGGTGTAAGTAATCAAAACCAAAAATCCAGAAATTTAGGAGTGATTTTTAAAAAAGAAACTTATGCAATGCATGTAGAAAAACTGTGGAATACAAACTTGTCAGCAAAATAGCAAATAAAAGTTACAAGGAACTGAGTCCAATAAAAGCTGTAAGTTTTATAAAATGTTGCAACACAGCAATTCCATACTCATAACCATTAATCGAATAAACAAAATCCCTAACTATAGCAATTAGTAAATAAGAATTACAAAAATCTCAGAATAACCACTGAACACATTTACTGGTCGGTGGACTAGTATTCATGGCTACTATCATAAACCTTTCCAGGAAATCAAAATATAATCATGTCCATTTACGCCATTATGAAGCACTACAGCGAATAAATAGAAAATTCAGATATTTAACATAAAATATATAATTAGCAGTTACAAGAATATCTTTACATTATTGGAGAAACGTTCTACCTAAATTAACATTTGAAAAGCGTGAAGAACAAAGAAGTGCACAAAAGAGGTCCTTTTAGAGAAGACAGTGAAACTGCTGTGTTGTAGAATCTATAAATCCTTTTTTCTTTTTTCATTTGCCAATACCTCCTTTTATTTCCGTTGCAATTTTCTTCTGTCGCTTCAGTTCCTCAGCATCAAGTGTAGTACGTAATTCACCAACAATCTGCTTAGTTTTTCCAAAGTAAACTTCATTTAAGGTTGATCGAATTTTACTCTCCATGTCCTGAAAATGAACACTTTGGTTATTTAAATTTGGTCCAGTTATTAATTCATTAGTGACCAACATTTTTAAATTCAGGAAGGAAAAAATATATATGGATGCTAATGTAAGGATTAAACGGTTCTTCTAAATTGAAAAGACGAAAAATTCCGAAAGATTTCTCACCTCTATCATTTTGCCAATATTAATGAGATGGGTATTTGTAGAATCGTTTACTGGATGGTCAGCTTCAACCTAAGGTAATAAAATAGTAAACATGAATGAAACAAAAACTTGAAGTAGGAGCAAAATCATTTATTTGTAGTTACCAATAATAAAGATGAAAATCACCTGTCGCGTAATTGATCCTCCTAAATTCATCATGCCGCTTGCTTGCTTGGTCATTTGTAGCCAAAGCATCACTGTACTTGTGAGTTTGTAGTGTGCGTGCCTCCCACCAGCCTGAAAATTTGTCATCTTAAATTTCAATTCAACTGTCGAAAAACAAAGAAGAGAAATAAGAGCAGCAATTAATAGTGCATTTTCCGTAAAAATCAGTAAAGAACAAGAAAGTCTGCAAAAGTGTAAAAGAAAGTATACTTTTTCTTGTATTTCGATTACATGGATTGAATCCCAGCAACCCTGTATATTACGCAAACCATCTCCGATTTTTTTGATTAAGACAACGCCTGCAAAACCATAGTCCAAATCCCAGAAGTACACTGACGATACACCACCCTCAAAATATCTGCAAAAATATTCTTTGTGATCCAGATTTCTTCAGCAACGACAATTTGATGAAGGATGACATTAATCAACAACTTATATTCACGCATCTCTGTAAGCCTCGAATGCAGCATTCATTCAATCAGTTTTCGATACATTTTCGAACACATACACTTTCGAACACTGCAACATGCTAAAAGTCGCATATTTCATACTAGCCAAGAATGTGCATAATAAAACTTCTGATTTTTCGGAACTTTTTTAATTTTTTTTGATTTTAAAACACCTCAAATTCATTTGCTGAAGCATTCATACTAGTATAGACTTACGCATCTCTGTAAGCCTCGAATGCAGCATTCATTTCAATTTCTAGCTTACGAAGCTTATCTGATGGCGAAGCACCGTCTTCCAGTGGTGGATCATAGGTATTTGACCATGGTGAGCTGAAAATATTTGAATAACATGTAGTGATACAGAAATAGTGACAAAGGTCCAACAAATAAGCCTCAAGGCGAATGTGACTGGATCCTACCTAGAAAATTGTGAGCAAAAATTAAACAAAATTCAAAAGGCTTCAAAAAAAAACCAACCGATAACTATCGCTATCTCTGTTATAATCACAAAGGAGGTATTCCTTCCCTGTTTCTTTATCACGAGCAATTTTCAACGGTTGATCAACCGCACTCAACAAGTCATCCACCAAGCGAGGACACAAATCTATTAGATTGTTCAAATTCCTTTCTACTTGTTGAGGTGGCAAACGCCTCATCAAGTCCAACGCGCAGTCGAGCTGCTGGTCTCCCTGGAAACATTTAACGGAAATTTCTTCTTGCACAATTTTGACAACTTTGAATGACTGCCCTTCAATGATTTCATGAAATCTTTAAGGAATTGTAGCACTGATTCCACTGTTATCTGATGAAAAGTGATACAGCTTAAGGTTTCATGTCTACTTTGCATTTTTGTATTTCGGAGTTACAGGCTTTTTTTTTCTTTTCTTTTCCATAAAGACGGGTAGAGATGAGTAAAGGAGTCAACAAAAGATTGATGAAATGAAATCATTCAGATCGAGTATTAGAACATACCATAACTCTCTGAAGACCAGAGATTCTTGGGCACACAGTTAAAGCAGAAGATGAAGTACAAGCAACTCCTTTTTTGTTGCACCTAGAAACAAAACAATGGTGATAAATAATAACGTGCCACTGATGACATAACCATAAAAATAAACACTTAGGATGTAAAGTTATGTAGTAAAGAAGAAGTGCATTCAATCTAGAAATTTTATTACATCAAATAAAATTCTACTAGTCATTTCGATATTAATAAAATAACTCTTCTCGACGCTATTCAACGATTTTTTCTGGTAATACGCCCAATAATACAGATTAGCTGCTTACAGCTAATACCACCACATCAAATTAATTAGGAACCACAACTCTCAGTCCACACCAAATCATCCCAACAGTTATGGTGGAAGAAATGCACTACTTCAGGGATCAATTCATTTCGCACCTTTGTAGCATGCAACCAAAGCTTAATCTGACTAATGCTGCAGGTGTAATCCTTCTGCTGGAGGTTATGAGAGTTATAGTGTGTCTCTAATTTGGAAGTTATGTTTTCGAAATGTTAAAGGAAGGGGGAATGGAGGATTAAATACAGCGTACGCTAAACTTTAAGAGACAACGTACTGCAGACGATTAAGAAATTTTTTAGTTTTCGAACAGTGACAGGAACGCTGATTACGGGGGAGATGATATTATGAAGAAGTGAGGTTGAGGTCAAGAAGAGAAATTAGATATTTTGTGTGTGACAGATCCCATCCTGATGAAATGCCATTTCCGGCAGTACGTCACGCTTAGCCATCGCTGAATTTCGCCCTGATTATTTTCAGCACTTCATTTTACCATATCCTGTTTTCTAAAGGAATTAAACAGCCTATATATTTACTAAAGAACTGATGTCGTATTCTGAGGTAATTCGGTACCATATGGCATGTAAGATGTGGATATCATGTACTAAACATTGTAAGATCTTGGTACAATTTAATGTGCTAAAGGAACTAAGTACTGTTCACCACAAACTGTGAGAATTGATTGTCAAAGTTTCGCTAATTGAGACCTTGGGATTCGTCACAAAGATTTTGTGCATAATAAATTCGCAATCGAATATACTGACCAAAATTTAGCCAAGTAAATGACCAACTTATTAAGAAGTCCGGCCAAAATTTGAGTATAATGAAATTTTAGTTCGAAGGGAATTTAAAGAGAATTCATTGTTCCTCGTCATTTTGTTTAATATTAGTTGAAATCATCCACTGCTGTGAAGAAAACTGCACGAGCATTTTAATTAAAAAAACTTGAAGCCAACTGTTTCTTGAGCAGCTCCCTCCCAATTCATCTGGTACCAGGTTTTCTAACTTTGTAATTTTTCATAGAACTTTTCTGAGAATTTGAACTCGATAAAGAATTTTGAAACGCCAGATGAAAATAAATGGCTTCTGCTGGTTGTTTAAGTAATAGTTTCACGTTGTAAGACATCCAATTTTTGTTCCATACAAATTTCGCTGCCAACGTAAGTCATAATTTGAAGAAATACAAAGTGACTAAACAATAAGATGGTTTTTCACAAACAGGAAACTGAGTCGGAAATTGTATTTAGAATTCTCAGAGACGTTTCAATTATTAGTTATTGCTTAGGAGTTTCGCAGTTTCAATGGATGTTAATGTATGGATAGAAATGAAATGAAATTTTAGAATAGTCGAAGAGCAATTTAGTTGAAATCAAAATTTTCAATTTGTTTGGGTTGAATTCATTCTTGTCCTCAAAAAAAAAGTGAACCAGAACCACTACATAAAACTGTTTTGGTGCGAACAGTGAAAGAAGCTAACGAAAGGCCATCCTCTTTCTATCCCATCCTTACGATGAATGACATGCACCATTTCTTCCTCATTTTACATATCCATCCCTCAAACGAAAACTGTAGATAATTTTGGTGAAAAGCTTGAATTTATAGTCACTTCCTTTGGGATTCATTTCAAGGATATCATACTGGGATTCATTTTATTTCAGGATGTCATAGTGGAACTAAACTGCAGAAGAAGAGAAAAATGCAAGGAGTGATTTGTCCGCAGGACTCACCCGATGTGTGGTCAGTCATAGAATGTGGACAACTGGAGGTGGAGGGTAGCACGGATCTCGATTTACTTTTACCAAATGGTTTCTTGGTCACTGTACGATGTTCTATGGATTTCACCCTTGCTATGCTTAAACAAGAATTATTCATACAAGCGAAAAAGTAATGTTTTCTTTTTCTGTGCTTGCATCATTTAATATCCCAGCAAATATTACGGCCACGTAAGAAGTGGAATTCATTGCAAGCGGTTAGTTCTCCTCCGTCTTTTTCTGATAGTTTTAAGAGTCTTAAGCCGAATCTGGTTATTACGTAAGAGTAGTAATATTCTGGAATATTAGAGATGGAGTAAAGCATTCATATGTTCCGAACGGAGTTATAGTTTCGTAGCATCCTGTATTTGAATATTTTGGTTTGTGAAGAGATGATATAGTATAAATGATACAGCAAAGCATAGTAGTAGCTCATACTCACAAATTCTCAGTTGTTATTGGGAGACGTGGCAAAATTCAGATTTGAAATTGAAGATATTTGCCGTATAAGAAATCTAAATTGAAGGGATTCTTTTTCGGATAACAAACTTTTTAAAAACTATTCAAAGAATTGGCATCTATTCAGATTACCGCTGTTCAATCTTTTGTTGACACCGTCGGATTATATATTTTTTACGATTAGAACAGATGGTGAACGTGAAGAACTATACGATGAATCGCGTTCCATATTTTCATTACGGCTTTTCGTGCCACTACTTTGCTTGATTGAGCCTGAGGGCAATCGTGAGGAAAAAGAACTCACACATGATATCGGTAATTTCTTGCGTTTCAAATGGTATTATAGGCACTCATGAATAAATTTTAGCCAAACTCTGTAGAAATTTCTTGAAATCAGTTGTTATTCTAAGATACTTTTTATTGTTTAATAATTTCAACCTTTCCCAGATGTAGACTGTCTTGGAAACCCGTAATTCATCCTCTTTCATGTTAAATTTTTTAATTTAATCAGGACTTTAACTTGCGTGAAGGAGAAGTTTAATATCATAATTAAAAGTGTTGATTTTTTAAATCTTCAGGTCTAGCTATTGGACGTCCGTTGGCAGAAATTGAAGCGAAATTATCCTCCGAAGAAATGTCATATCGTATGGATTTGTACAGAGTGTCAGAACAAGCAGTTTCTAATCGCGGAGTTGTCGGCTATTCTCATTATGCATTCCCTGAAGAGGTTTCAAGTGAGTTAGATGCTGATATCCCACTACAAGTCAAGTCAAAAATCCAAAGTAATGTTTTCACTATCATCTTTTCAAAATTTTATTACAGTTTTTATGTTTGTTACGCGATGAGGTTGGTATAGATAACTAATTTGTAAAGGGAAAGTTGAGTGTAAAGGAATAATTTAAACCTGAACAAATGTTTGGAGAAATAAAATAAAACTTTTACAATGCTAATTTGTCTATTAATGTTGAGCGCTTTTGGATGTGGACACTGTCATGTGTTTTGAATCACTGAGAGTTTCCACTACTAAAAATCGAGTCTTAAGTCATACTAGTTTGTAAAGCCTATAATTAGATTTGCTTACTTTAAATAAACTGAATTTTAGTGGCAGATTTATACATTGAGTTATGGTATCGCAGTAGAGAGGATGAGCTGGCAAATATCGATACGAATTGTGTTTGTGTTAAAATTCGTAAAGTTATTGGTGTTCATGCTTCAGATGCAGTAGCAAATGCAATAAAGGAGCTTATGCAACAACATAAATTATTTGTAATAAATTGATTATTTGAGATTTCTTTTCATCTTTTTAAACACGTCCCTTCAGAGCGGAAAGTTTGGGGCTAACAAGATGGCGGTGGAGAAGGAAAGATGTTAAGCGAATTTTTTAAAAAAAGAAACGGATCTCAGTTTCTGAACAAATTTCATTCCAGATCAAGGAAGCTGCTTCTGATTTCTTGTTGCAAATAGCAGGACGGCGCTGTTTTTTAACCAAGGATATCAAGTTAACCAGCTTCGAGGTAATTTTTCTTCTTTCACTGTAGTTTATATGGTAATTATTTTATCATTTTAATGTTTCCAGTAGATCATGATCTTTAGTTTCTGTATAGTATGTCAGATCATCCTTCGAGAACTATCGCATACCGAAATTCATATTGCGGAGAAAAGACATTGTGATGAAAGATTTTACGGAACCTCCATCCATAACCAAAGTGAGTCTTTTGTATTTTCCTACGTATATTAATACGTGTATTAATTTATTTATATTCAACAAATGCTTTGGGTGAATCAAACATTGGAAAACATACAATGTGAGTTTCTGAGAATCGATTTGTTAGAGTTACTTGGTCGAATTTGATCGACCATCGAACGTGTTTAGCGCTTCAGTACATTCCTAATTATTAGCAGACTTTTTATATCTTCAATAACTCACAGATGCTTAAAAGCTAAAAAGTTACAATGACTTTTTAAATTATCGGCGTCTTTGCTGTTTTTTGCTTTAACTTCTTTAATTGTAAATCCCTCTATTATTTTAGCCAAGTTGGGTACGAGCGTATGAGAGTCGACTCGATCGAGCTGATGAAATTGCCATGAAAGTTTGCATTTCTAATTGATAATGTTTGTTCTCGCTTATCTTCGGGGAATTTAACCGAACTTCAAGAGGGTAATTAACGATTTTCCAGTGAAATCTAAAAACTGAACTTAAATTCAACTGAATTTAGGAATGTTCTCTATGGAAAGTGGATGATAATCTAAAATTGCGAATACACAGCGCATCTCATTTAAGTATATTAGATTTTGATAAGATATATGTGAAAGCATCCCTATATCATGGGATAGATCTTATTGCGAATAAAGAATCAACTTGTGTTTCTCCTTCAAATCCGCGTTGGAGTGATGTGAGTAACATTCGTGTTCTTTTTAAATTTGGTTACATATTGTCGGATTTTCAGGGCTGATATATTATCTAATTTTCAGGGCTGGATCGATTTCGATATATGTTTGAGAGATTTGGCTCTCTCTGTACAGCTGTGCCTTTCTCTAGTTGCTGTAAAACAAAAAAAGAAGGAGGTCGATTTTAATTTTCCATTTAGTTTTCAAATATATGTAGTATTTTTCAGATACGATTTCTTAATTTGTTTAAGGAATATAGTGGAATTGGTTGGGTGAATATACGTCTTTTCGATTGCAATGGGAAACTCGTTCAGGGCAAATTCATGCTTTATTTGTGGCCTTTTCCGAAATACTGCACCGAATTACTTTATCCATCCGGACAAGTAACATCTTTATATCTCAGCTGAAAAATTGTAGGATTTTCTAGCTCATTATTTCCTGCTCCAAGTGCTAAAAATATCCCCATATTCAATATTGTTCATCTCTTCGGTATTTGGAGAGCTAAAGGCGGGTATCCTGAGTATCGTCCTTTCGAGGGGATTTCACGATACCAGTTGTTAAATCATTTATTTCATTTCATAAGTAATTGTAGTACGATCCTTTGAATGCCGAAATATAAGCCCTGAACAAACATATCTTCTTTGTCAAAGTTGTACCTTGGTTCGCTTTCACATTTGTTTGCATATCATGCCATGATAGGTTTTGTTAGACTTTCTAAAAATATTTTTATAGTTAATAAAATACAAGCAATGGTCCAGCTATATTTATGTAATGTGTGTGAGAGTCAAATGTCTTTTAGGTAGGGTCAAATGACAATCGCGATACAGTTCGTATTGAAGTGGAGTTTGAAGATTATGGATGCATCGAATTTCCAGGTGTAGATTCAGTGTGCGAATATGTCGAAAAGCTGGATGTTCGCAGTACAAGATTGCCTTTATCATCTTTATCTTCAGTATGTGATTAATTCGTACTGAATTCTTCATGAGACTCTTACCCTTTTACCTACGAGGTTTACAAGTAACAAGGCTTTTATAGCCAGCTAATTCAGTGAAGGAATTTCTTGAATCTTTACGATTTGTGGACGTTGAAGATTTAACCGACAAGCAAATGGAACAGTTATGGGAAGCAAGGTAACTTTTAAAACTGGTCAGATGTTATTTTTATCTTATCACAATATAAATACGATAAGCTCATAGTCGCTGACATTGAACCACACTTTCATTCCTTCAGTTAGTCGCACAATATTTTAGAGAGTTAGTTGCACAATATAAGCCTGATTTATTACCATTAATTGCACGCTGTCCCTTGATTTGGACGAGAAGAAGCGAATTTTCACGATTATACGAATTATTAAATCGATGGGGTAAAATTCAACCAGAGACAGCTTTGGTACTTCTGGATTTCAAATATCCTGATAGAAGAATCCGAGAATTTGCAGTAGATTCACTTGATAATGTTTTGGACAATGACAGATTGCATCTTTATATTTTGCCTCTCATTCAGGTAAACTGTCCTTTTAAAATATTAGGTGATGGATGCATTTGAAGATTTCTAGAATTTCCATAATTTGACTTCATTGCGCTTTATTGATGGTTTCTTTGCTGAACACTCTTCTTATTTACTGCAGTACAAGAAAAACTGGATATATTGAAGCTTACAATGTAAGGTAATACATTGTAACATTTTTGCTTCGAAATATTTTATTCTTCACCAAGCTGTTGATACTATGATGAAAATGGCTACTGTTTTGATTGCAGGTATTGAAATTTGAGCCTTATGGGTCGTGTGCTTTGAGCAGAATGCTTCTGAAAAGAGCGCTGTGTAATAATCGTATTGGTCATATATTGTTTTGGTTACTGCGAGCTGAACTTGGACAACTAAGTAATTACCCCTTTACAAAACAAAGAATATAATTTTACAAGTTGTTTTTTCCTTTTTTCAAAAATTCAACCAACTAACGATATTTAACGATATTTACTAATCGACTTTTCAGGTGAAGTAGGTCAGAATTTAACAAAGATTTACAAACGTTTTGCATTAATGATTGAGGCCTATTGTCGAGCTAACTATATTCATCTTAATTCTATGTTACGACAAGTCGATATGGTAGTCAGATTGACAAATCTTAGTAAAATTATCAAAACCATGAAGGATAATGAATGCGCCACCAAGGTAACAATTCTGATAACTTTTTGATCTTTATCACATCATATTTATCACATCATTTATCACACCATATCATTCAGTATTTAATCGAGTCACTTTCTGTCATTGCAGTCGATGTCATGTTTATTTCATTTAATCTCCCACTTTTTTAGGTAATGTTGGTCTGTGGGAAACATATTCCATATTTCTCTGTTGTAGGTACATTTTCCATTCAGACATATCGTCTTCACTACCCACTCTCCTAAATTTTATATATGTGACCTGGAAACATCTCAAAAATAAATTTCCATGGACTTAAATTTAACTCTTATTTTTTTAGCATTTGCAAAAAGAATTGGCGTCATATGTGGAAATAATGCAGAATATGATCTCACCTCTAGATATTTCCGATAGTTTAGGCGAATTAAAGTGAGTCCCCTTTCACCTACCTCAATTCTACAAAAGTCGATGCAAATACATTTGTAAGAAAATCTCACGGAATACAAAATGCTTACGATTAAGCTACTTTTTTTTAGCATTGAACTTTGCAAGGTGATAGGAAGTGCGAAACAACCACTTCGGTTAGCTTGGACTAATCCAGAACCTCTTGCTCGATTGCATAGTGAGACGCATCAAATTATCTTCAAGAATGGTGACGGTAGGCATTCTTGAATAATGATTATTTTTTATCGTTTGGAAATCTTATCGACAATTATGGCTATTATTATTCCCATATATGACATCAGTTCAAAAACTTCAGTTAAAGAATTGTTTGCTCTTAGTTGAAATCATACATTCTATATGCGTGATTTTCCCACTAATATTGCTGGGCTGTTACTACGACATTTTCACTTTTACTAGCATTTATATGCTGACATTTTGATTTTTTTTTTTTTTTACATTTATATGCTTTAGGTTTATTGATCTTAAATTTTAGATCTGCGGCAGGATATGCTAACTTTACAAGTTATGCGTATTATGGATGCACTGTGGAAAAGCAAAGATTATGATCTCTGCTTAAGCATTTATGAAGTATTGCCAATGGGAAGAAATGTAAGATATCGAGAACGATTTTTGGATATGCAATCGACAAAACTTTACTAAATAAAGTGAAACTAATACGATTTGATGTGGGGTCATTTTGCAATATGAAAATAAAAGGACAGACTTGCAGGTTGGAATGATTTATGTTGTTCAGAACTGCAGTACACTTTTCGAAATTCAGTGTGCTGCAAAACAACTCGGCTCAACGTTCAGTATGGAAAGCGGTCTTATTAATAAATATATACGAAATTGTTCGGAGAATTCAAAAGTGTACGTTTATAATTCCAAAAAAAAAAAAAGAATCGGATCACTTTTTCAATCCCATACAGAATAAGTTCACGTTAAGGTGAATTCGTTTAATTGGCCAAAATACTTCATTCTGAAGCTATTTCTCATCTTTTTATCCTATCTTTCTCGGTCCTTTCAAATTTATCGTACTATATTACGATCAAATGATAATGAGGAAATATTGTTAGGACAAAATACTTCCTGGGCATTATTCATGGAAGTTTAGCTATGAACTTTCTTACAGATATTTGGAAGGAGTTGATCGTTTTACTGCTTCATGTGCCGGATATTGTGTTGCAACATATGTGTTGGGAATCAAGGATAGACACCAGGATAATATCATGCTAGCCAAAGATGGAAGGGTAGCTTGCTAACTAGTCAACTTCTTTGATGATCAGTTTTGCAATTTTAAATCAACTGCCAACTTTTAATTTTAAAACAACGGTTTTGCAGATGTTCCATATCGATTTTGGACATTTTTTGGGGCATTATAAAAAGAAATTAGGTATTAATCGTGACCGAGTACCGTTTGTTCTGACCGATCACTTTCTGTGTGTTATAGCCAAAGGCAAAAGCAATTTCCGTGACAGCCATGAATATAAAAAGTAAGTAAATACGTATCTCTTATGCACATTCTTACCAACTTCATTGTTTATTGGGGAAAAATGGAAAATTATTTTAGGTTCAAGAAGCTATGTACGGATGCATATATTATATTGCATCAACGGTCCAAGTTATTCATTTCCCTCTTTTCGATACTACTATGTATGGGACTTCCTGAGTTGCAAAAGGTAACTAATGCAATAGATTTTCTGAGCTTATATATATATATATATATATATATATATATATATATATATATATATATAT
>NW_018108204.1:286395-347398 GCF_000183805.2 Loa loa
ATATATATATATATATATATATATATATATATATATATATATATATATATTCTCTGAGCTTATATATTTTTTGGAAATTTTGCAGTATGACTTTCTTTTTACTTTATTAGATTGCGCTGTGCAGTGGTGAACAAAACGTCTATTTTAGGCGGAAGATATTGATTTCTTGAAAGGAACATTATGCTCTGATATGGATTCTAATCATGCAGCTACATCATTTTACAAAATTTTTGAAGAAGCCTTTAGCGGCGCATGGTCAACTAAAACCAACTGGTTCTTCCATTCTGTAAAACATTTATAAATAGTTTTTTGAAGAAAAAAAAATCGACCCAACTCAAACGATGTAGATAGCCGTATGACGAATGATAAATACTTGAAGCCTTTCAGATCCACTTCTCGTCTCAGTAAGGAAGTCTGCTTTTTATGTCATAGTTATTTCTGGATACTCACAGCGATAGAAAGGGGACTTATCTAAGGAATAGTTGTAAAAAAAGAAACTTGATCTTTAAATTTAAGACTCTATGTTTCATCTAGCTTATTCCCAAGGAAATTGTCCATATTTTTTGTATATATTTTGAATGAAAACTCTGTGTAAACTATAAAGAATTATATGCTTACAAAACAAGAGAAATTTCGGGGTGTTTTTCCCCGCTTCATTTATCTTGAAATTGATCCAGAATATCAACATAACTGAATTTAAAGATTTTACAATAACAGTATTTTGGCTCTATGATTTGTGTATATTGTCGCGAAAGACGGAACAGGAATTCGAAATGTGTGAAAGTCCTATAAGAATAGTTTGCAGAATGAAGGATAGATTTGAATATGGAAGGAACTGAATATGGAAAGGATTCGAAAACTGGCGTGAAAAGGCACACTAAAAATTTGACCATCAGCGACAATTGCTTAAGTGAAATAAATCAATAATTAAACCTTTTACGGAATTACAGCAAATGAAATATATTTAGAAAATTAAACCAAATGAATACATGGCCTTTTACTGCACTTCCCTGCGAAGCTTTATGTCAGTGAAATATAAAGCTTAAAGTTTCTCTCAAATCAAATGCTGAAATTGAGATTCACCTTCCGATTCGACGATCTCTTGATGAGTATTCGTGGAGATATGAGAGAAACTGCTGATGCGAAAAGTTACTAGGAAGACTTTTCACCTGAAGTATTTCCGTTATCCTTAACACCCACGGAGAATAACCCGCCATTGTTTCCAAATTGCCTATTTGGAGCAGAAAATCCGGTTCACAAATGTGTTCTTCAGCAAGACACTCTGATATTTGCTCGATTGTTATATTTTCTGGTTTACATTCCATGCAAAGCTGGAAATAATCCAATACAAGGACTCATTAATCCAAAAAAAGAAAACTGATCTAAAAGACTTATAATACTGTCATGATTTTGGTGATAGCATTAGCGCTTCCGCTACTATGACGCAATTTGGCAGCCAAAACATGAAGATTATTAGATTCCAGAGTAGAAAGAATTTTTTGTTTCGATCATAGTGGAAACTAAACTGTAAGGCTAAAGAACTTTTTTTATTCAATTTTCAGAAGTATTTCCAATCTCCTTCATCCTATTTATAATTGAAGCTTATTTGGTCCAATTTGATTCATTTACATAATTTATTGCATCTTCTATAAAAGGTGGAATAATACATGTTTCCGGCAGAGATTAGACTCTTCAGGAATTTGTAAAAAAATTATACTTTTCGGCAAGCTCGAACAATGGACTGTCTACCATCTCGTGCACCAAGTATCTTGACACTAGTATGGGTGAAACTCGGATTGAATATAGAATAGTCGGGATCGTGGAACTCCACGTGCACAAGCTGTTTCGCGCAAGTCCTATGCATAAAATCATACGTTAGCTTTCTCAGAAGTTCTTGTCTTGAAGAAATATACGACCACGGATCATATAACGTAATTTTTGTGATGCCAGCGTGCGCACTGTGAACAATCAATTTACCTAGAGCTTCCTAAAAAATATTACTTTAAACTGAAGATGTGACACGAACGTCATCATAGCTTAATACATATAACCTACACTGTAATACGGAAAACTAAACTTGAAGAACTTAAATTGGTACACTAAACATTGCCGTGCATCTCCAATGAATTCCAAGATTGGATTACTGATTTTCCTACATTTTAAAATAAATATGAAGTTCAAATTAATTTGCAAACTTGCACAAGCATGATTTCGAAGCTTTCATTTACGAATCTCAAAATCTTGACAAAATTTTTTTGGCACTGAACTTCGTGGGTCGTAATCGACTTCGGTGAAAACTAGAAACAAACGCGTTTGTCTCTCAGAATTCCGAACTATAAACAAATTTAAAAATTCAGCAAAACTTTAAGTGGTTCATATACAAAAAACCTACAAGTGAAATGGCATATTTGTCGGTATACAGGACAGCGAGATGATTGGGAAGTTGATGAGATTGAGAGGTGTCGACGCTACAGAAAAGGCTTTTAACGATAAGTGATGGCTTGGAGATATAATTCACGATAACTTCCAAGAAAGTGTACGCAAACCTTAACCACTCCACGACAACATTCAACATCTCCAGTTTACCACCTCATGCACCAAGCAACATCCACGTGTGAGCATCTCTCAAATGTTTCATTTTTTCACAGGCCGCAGTTGTGTCATGGTCGGTGGTAAAGCCAAAGAAATGCGGGGAGCTGTGTGTATCCGTGAGGGGTCATCGAGGGTTGGACTGGTGTTTTTCTCGTAGCCACTTCTATTCAAGTATCTTACTACCTCAAATTGGAGATGTCTGGGAAAATTTCTATGGCGCGATAGGTTAAGGTCCCTGTTATATTTGTTACTTGCAACAGTTTGAGTAAAGGAAATACTAGAAGTTATCTTTCATTTACCACCATTTTTTCCATTCCTTTGAATATCTTATCATTCTCTGTCATTCATCTTATCATTCAGCAACACTCGTTTCAGATTGGCAGGTTTGTAAGTTAGATGTGAATTCACGGAAGAAGCAAATTGACCTTTGGAACTTGTTCATTTTCAGGCTGTATTTGCGGTGATGGGACACGACCATGGACCAAAGATACCATCATATAAAATATATAACAATTATCGTGAGATACCGAAACTCCGAGCACATGAAGAAAGGCTGGAACGGATTGGCTTAAAAGATCCCTGGATAAGGTATATGTTATTACATGAGTGATCTATAACTGTGTAAAATTCATCAGTTTTATATGAAAAGACGAAGTTCTCCATAAAAAAAGTAGTACTGTACACTTATGTTTGAAAACATTATCACAGGTTTTATTACACATACTGTGCATTTCTTCTTTTGTTATTACTGTCATCCGTTTCGTAAGCTGCAGGTTCGAGGATGTAATTTATTCCTTTGTCCTCCCGAAAATGATAAATACAAATGATTTTTGGCGACTCGTTAAATCAGTTGTCGAATTTTCCTGCTATGTTTTGTCTCTTTCTGCATTTTAGTGATTTAATAAAACTTGAAAGGAAGCTGGAATTCAAACTGTTGTACCCATGACTTTTTAAATATCTGTGAAATATTTCGATAAGTTGTTTCCTCGCACAAAAGTGTGGTTTGTACGAAGTTTTTTCGGTATTTTCAAAATTGCTTTGGAAAAAATCACTTCGAATCAATGCTTCTCTTTTTCAGGAATTACTCATATTTATTTATGGGGCGATTTGCTGGTGATCCGTGGGGTAGCTTCAAATATATGATTCGTGCTGGATGGAAATTAGGATGTGGTGTTGCGGCTGCGGTAATAGTCGTTGAAGAATCATATATGTACTGGAAATATGGACATACACATTGGGGAAAAGAACATCATTAGGATCAGTTTTCTTCCATCTAACCATTTCAATCCTATGTTGTTAGACTACAGTAGAGTTAATACTTTTTCATTTAAGAGAAGGACCATCTAAATGAAGAAAAATTACTGCGGAACAAATTCTATGTGTACTATATGCGATTATAACTGTACAATTCTTCAAGGTCTCAAAATCGTTCAAGAAACTTTCTGGAAGCTTGAGGACCCTTTTCTGTATAAATAGCAAACTTTGTGTTATAAAGCTTATGTCACTGAAAATGTACAGGCGCAAGCTCTATGTGGCATTCATATAATGATGCAAAACCTTTCCTTTTAAAGGAAAGGGATGAGCTTATTGATAAAGATAACCAATATGATAATTCAGTTTTTCTGGTGGTAACTTCTTCACTGAAGGTATTGCCTCAGAAGTCAGAAATTTTTTTTTATCACTCCTGAAAATGCATCGCAATTGTTGAAACATGAAATCAAGCCAGGTACTATTATGTTTGTGCAAATTGGACAATGTCGCATTTGAAGTCAAAAAACAAGTTTAGTGGAGCTGCCTGGCCAGCGATCTGAATCCGTTTTTGTCAGTTGAATTCGAGATTGAGTTTATCGACCCTCAATTATTAGAAAGAGAATGGTGAGAGGTTGATAAAAGTTTTTTCACCATTAACTTTCTTTGAATTCTGAAAAAAGGCAAAAATTTGGAAGTGCACCATTGGTCAGTCGATATCAATTTCTTTTTGTTCCGTCAACAAATTATTGGGATGAATGAGTATTTGGCTTTTAAAATAGGTCAGTGGATTGATACTTGCGGCAATAGCAGATGAGTGAATAAAAATCGCAGTGATCTAGTTTTGGACAATATTTCATCGTCAAACCTTCCCTCACTTCTGTATGGGATGAACAATGTGAATGATTTCCGGGTTTTTGACATGTTCAAGCAATCCCGAAAAACGACTTCGGCGAAGTCATTTAGGACGTTTGTCAGTTATTGGATGCGGTCACTAAAATTCCTTGCTGTCTGTTTCATTTTTGTTGGTAGGATTCTTAACTATTTGGAAGTTTTATTTAATTAAAGGAAACTTGTCAGAAAGTTCTACTTGACCAGGGGAAAAAACATTTTGAGTGAGTTTGTGGGAAGTTGTAATAAAATTTCGGGATTAATTATGCAGCTTATTTTACGAGGACTTCATGGGAAAGGCCAAATTGTTCGGCGAAAAATATTTTGGCGATCCTTTCGTAATGTATTTCATTAACTTAGATACTACTAAGTCGCTGGAAGGAACAGTGAAGCAGTTTACTACTGATAGTGGTCAATGGAATGTTGCGAAAAATGGTCTAAACGTTGTTGATTCGCAACATCAACTTTCTGACAGGTTATTCTACTTTTGAGCATTTCAAAATTTGGTAGGTTGAAGCAATTTATCAAAAACTATTCTCAAACTAATGACAGGGAATTTTATTCATGATGTTCATTTGATTCAAAATTTGAAGTGTTAGAACTGATCTCGCATTCCAATGTACCACAATATGCATCCCTAAACATGGGAGAAGCCTTGCTTTTTTATCCAAAACGATGATAGAGCACTCAACAAACAAATCATTGGTGGAGAAATGGAATTTATTTAGAACAAGTTTCCATGAATTAATGATCATTCCAGATTCAACGTAGCGAGCATAATTAATTTGCTTAGTGATATCATGCAAATTTTGAACAGAAATCGATCAAATTTGGCATCACCCAATCAATACAAGCGACAGGTCAGCATATATTTACCTCAATTTATTATAAGTAATAGAACAGCTTTGATTGTCAAAAGTTGTTTGTTATCTTCAAATTTTTTCTCCAGATTTTTTCCTAACATAAGGCTTTTTACAAGACATGAACTAAATTTAAATTTTATTTGGACTCTAATTTGGGTTCCATTTATCCACTTAGCTTTGATTTAGGCTATAAATTCAGAGCAAATCTCGTTTATGATAGAATTATCTCATGATAATATATTTCAAACTAATCAAGAAAAGATGAGTGTTTTAGTCTCCCCTGAAGATGAATTGGAATCTAAAACGATATGTTGAACTTGTAAATGCAACGAATGATCATAATCAGAAGCGCCAACCTTTAACTCATTTGGACACCGGCGGAAGTAATTTTGATCGCTTTATAGTATCAGAGAGGAAAAACGACAACCCAGTTTTGGATTGGATTGTTGGCAAATTTATTAGACGAGGTGGAGCTTTGATTGTTTTTCCAGATCTTATCAGATAACGAAAAGACATCCTTTTATCTCATATCCTACTTCATCTTTCAATCTATTTGCTTAAACCGGACGTATGAAAAAATCTGAGGTATTAAAATTTTTCTTAAAAGTTTAAAACTTTCAAACTTTCAAACTCGTAGGAGTTATGCCATAGTCAAGTTGTAATGGTTTGATAAAAACAAAGATGGGAAAAGGAGAACAAATTAAATTAATTATCCCTTACAGTAATTTTAACTTTGTTACTCTGTTGATATCTTCCGATGGGTTTTTCCTAGTTTATTGGATGCATGAGAACAGTATTGTAATATAGTTATATGTCAAATGGCCTCATACTTTCTGGAGGTTAATTATTCTAACAGACTCCGGTTCGCAATATTTTTTATACAGAATATTAATTTAGGTCTGGATTGGTCAAATGGGAATCTGAGATTGGTCAATATACAAGGTAACAGTATATTGGGATCCGATCTAATCATACATGATCGTAGTGTTGAAATACCTCTCAAACAGTGGCTTTATACTTTGAATTCCATTTTAAAGCGAAGTCCTAATTATATGTAGCTTTAATATATCCATTAACTGTTGTTACTTCTTATAATTGTTGTCTAAAACCAATCATTCTTGCAGTTCTACGATTATAAGGATGTATTGAATAGGAGCTCTTCTTTGCATTGATTTCTTAATCTTTCTATTAGCAGGAAATGACACAGCAAAGATATATGAACTTTTTGATTGCATGATACTAATAGAGGGAAGTCATTTGTTTAATGCCTTCTTAACTAGTTGCGGAATTTCAATTTTGGTAACTGCTAATGGCCTAACAAATGAAGGATGCAAATAGGTTTGATATATTGACGACCCGTATATTTTCCTTCGCCCTTAAAGCAACAAAGTCGTGCAATGGATTTGGAAAGCTGCTTGCACAAGTTATTGTGCTGAGATCAGCAAGTAATCGAAAATATCATCAAATGTTATTCAAACATTAAATTTTCAACTTTGAACATAGAAAAATAGAAAATGCCTTTGTATGTCATTAATGTCACATGACAAAAATTTCTGCCACTCAACAGAAAAATGTCATACCAGTTTCTGTTTATTTCCCCAATCATCCATATTGGCGATTACATGACCCAAAACGGCAAAAATTGATGCCGTATATTCCAGATCCCCATTCTTGAATATTGTTATGTAATCACCATCAGTATGATGAAAATGGAAATAATATTCGATGGCCTTGTCAGGTATATAATTAACTGATGGTATCCCATCCTTAGCCCAGAAATTAACGTCACCCTGGAATCCAAGTTACTGAAATTAATAGGACGAAAATCACTTCTGTTGGAGTTTTAAAGCTTATCGTATTTCATATATCTACAGCTAGACTAATTTGCTTTGACTTCTGCAAATCCCAATGACTTTTGGTTCTGATCGCTCTATGAACTGCTCCGACAAGATCTCTAGTTCTGGTGCACAAGCTATTATTAGCAAAAATTGTCATATCGTAAAATAAAAGCCGCCGTAAGTTATATTCAACGTTTTTGATTCTTCAAGTGGATTAAAGTTGTTTTCTAATAATTTTAAAATCAGAAAAAAAAAGTATTACAATCCCTTTTATTCTTTTTTTATTTTCAAATATATTACAAGAACTAGCAAGAAGTGATTGGGAGTTTCGAAGAGTTACCTGACTTGGATTTTTCAGCAGTGTAAGCGGCATGTTATATCTGCTCAACAGGCGTACTATTTCATCCAGTCGCTTCATCTTTAAAAAAAAAAAATCCTCTTTCCAAAGGCAAAAACTCAATGCGGACGATTCAAGTTGGTTGGAACACTCATTGAAAGATACGGATGACTAATTGTAAATGTGAGACAATTTACTAAATCGATGAATTCCATTCTAAATTAGGAGATTTAAAACTTTGAGATGATAGGACCAATTCGTAAAAATAACTTTAAATAAGTAAATAGATTTACATGATGCTGATCACCGCTGAAGGCAAGATGAGAAAGCCAGTTTTCTGGTTTGAATGCTCCTGTATCGGTTTCAGATACAAAATAAAATGCGTCTGTTGTATCATTTTTATGGGTGATGTAGTAATGTTTTGCACCCAAAAATCCCTGTTCTTCTGCAGTCCAAAATATGCCTCGAATTGTTCTGAATCAAAACAAACTAGTAAAATCTTACGAAAATTTTGACTTATTAATTGTAAAAAAGTGAAAAGTAAGCAGTAACCACAAGAATAAAAAGTAGATCAATTAAAAAAAGAAATAAACAAATTCGCGAAGAACGAAAAAAAATGAAAAACCGAAGTTAGTTCAATTGGAGAGAATATAATTTAATTGATCAAACTAGTGAAGTAGTGAAGCAATGGCTTGAAATGATTACGTGAATAACGTTTACTAACAATTATGTAGTTTTGTTAGACGAACCGTTTCGGCTTGAAAGCAGCATTTGTTTTGGCCAATTGTTTTAAGGAATATAAGGCATTCCACACAACAGCACAACCGCCACCATCATCTAGTGCTCCTTGTCCAACATCCCAGCTGTCCAGATGCGCTGATAACAGTACCACTTCAGATGGTCGTTCCTGACCTAATTATGAGGAGATGGATAATGACAGTTAGTTCAATTTTTGTCGCACATAAAAGGATTCTTTCATTTTCAGTATTTTCGCAAACTATTCCAAAAAAAAGCAAATGAAAATCCTGAATTGTAGAAACATTTAAAAATCTAGTAAAACTATTTAGTAATTCTTATTCATGCCGGTAACGTAGGAAAGAAAAAAGTGTAGCTTGAAAATTTTAAAGGAAATCGGAAAACTGCATTGTAGGACCGGTAATTTGAAAGATGAGATTTCTGGATGTTGTACGATCTTCGCTGTGCGATTTTATATGCATTCGGATTACGATCCTTTCACCGTTTTGAAACATTCGACCGATCATTTCGGCTTGTTCGATCGTCAAACATGCAGCTGGAATTCTTGCACCCTCTGAAACGCTTCATGCATTTTCCAAAAGACGGCCACTGTCAATTTGAGTAGCTATTAATTAACTAATTAACCAGAAACAGTTATTTAAAAGTTAGTGTTGAAACAATCAATCAATTATAGTCTGAGCAAATTGAAAAATGGCTTAAAGTAAACAAATATGTAATTGCAGGCCTTTTTACCTGCACCACTGCCAGCATGAGGTGAACCGATGGAAAATGGTGTTATTGATTTTATCAAAACGCCAATGGCCCCCATTGATTCGAATAATTTTACTGATCGGCGATATTTAACTGTTTGTGGGTACCCTCTAAATATTTGTGCCGTTACGACAATCTTCCCACTGATGTTAACGTGCTGAAACGCAACACATGTAAATGAATATGAAATTCCCTATAATAATTCACTGAATTATTCCTGTTGTAGATTCAAACGCTTTACCTAAGAAAACCTAAATAAACCATCAAATTTTCTTCCTATCCATCCCTGATTTATGAAGTAAGTTCTAAATACCTGGATACCATCGAGTTCACGAATAACTACAACTTCTCCGATTACATCAGCTGGTTCGGATCCGCCAAGAGCAAGCACATTAAGCCGTTGATATCGCGGTTCTAAAAATTCGCAGCAAAGCAGATTCATACAAAAAATTGAAAAGAAACGAAACTGCTATAGAAGAAGTAGTTGGAAGTAAGTATTCAATTAAGTATTAAGCATCAGAAATATTTTTTTACTCTTAAGTTATGTTTCCTTACTTTAATTATTTGACATGAGAAATTTTTTTTTAATACCAATCATTTGAACATTGTCGTCTCCACGAACCCATTTCGGCAAGTCTGGTACATCCTCGGTGTGCACATCATCGAAACCATCCTCCTTCAAACTTTTTGCCAAGAAATCGATGGCTCTATAAAGTTGGAGAATTCAGCACTGAGACCAATGATATCTTCCAGTCTTATATTTGATTTTATGGCTTACTATCACTCAGTTATACTTTTCAACCCTTTTCAAATATTTTTTAAATTAAAAAAAAGACTACATTATTACCTTTTTCGTCACCATCGTTTTCTGTAAATGATTCATGTGACATGTCCGAAAATTAATCTCACAAACGGAAATTCTTAAAAAATTCTTTGCCATATCAAAATGAGGACTGTAAAATCCTTTATCTTATTGCTAAAAGTTAATTCATTATGCTCAAAACCTACTTTTCAAGGCTATCAGAGCCAACCATACGATGTCCAAAGCCATCCACCAGTGTGGTAAGCCACTGATAAGCTAATCCAACTCCATCACCTTCAGTAATATAATGAACGAGTTCGGTGGTATCGTTTCCAAACTTCAACAAATAATTGCGTTCAGCAAGGACAGACTAAGTAAGTTTATATCTGTGCAATTGACTTTATTTAAATTTAACTAAAAATTAAACTGAAGAATGAACGACAAGGACTAAAAGAACATAGAATTGTACAGTTGAGTATTAGTACATTTCAAAGCTATGTACACTTTAAAACTTTTTCCCCATTGTAAATCATCAAAAGATGCTATTTTCAGCTTGCTTAATTTTTAAATCCCATTTAAAACTTCATTTAGTTAATTTGCTCAGAAACAAAACTCCAAATTCACTTGATTCAATTTCACTCATTTCATCAAGTAAGGATGGAAATTTCGGTTAAACAAACATTGTGAAGTTTTTTTGTTAAGATTTGCGCATATTTCTTGGATTAATGAGAGATACCTCTATTTGTTGTCGTGCTGTATGCGCCTCTGTTTATAAAGGTGAAAATGAGCACAGTTTTGGGATACGGATGCTATTTGGTAGAACCAAATTCAAATTTTCTTTCTTTTTTTTGAGAGAGGAGGAAGAGGGAGGTAAAACAAGAGCGGAGTAAATTCTCCGCTCAGGTATTCAAATGAAATAATACACGCCGTACCGACAGCTAGGCGGGATAGCTATTTAGATAGTTACTATTTGATAATTACTATGTGGTAGTCGGATACTTGGATATATTCTGTCTATTTGGCTTTACATAAATTCCACACTCCTTTACAAGTATTCAGCTTAAGAGCAATTGAAAATTATGCATTTTCGAAAAACTGACATTGGCAGTTTTTTGGAAATAGTTGGAATTGAAAATGCATTTGGACTTCGAAATGTAAATGAAGTTAAAATTGAAAAGGAACTTTTGAAAATAAATCTATCTATTCATTTATAAATCATTAAAATTGGAAGAACGAGCCTTTTCCAGAACATAATTTTGGCCCGTAACGACAACGAATGTTACAGCGATGGCGAGGGAAAGAGAGAACACAGCCGGCATTCCTGAATCAAATAGTTGAAATGCGATAATACAGCGACATGGGATCGGCACCAACTCATTTCAGAATTTTGCGCAAGAGGCAGGAGGAAAGGAAGACAAAGTAAAACTCTCCATTAAACCACAGTGTACAAGAGAAAAGTAAAATATTCCTGTTCTGTCTCTGTTGGATTCCTTAAATTTCACAAGCAAACATTTGTTGATAGGAACCTTCTTCCTTTTCAAACCAAAAATCGAGTTAAATCGTTTACAGTAAATTCATAAGTTTTTTTTAGCAGTTTTTTTTAGTTTTTTTTTATAAGTTTTTTTAGCAACAGTAGCTTCAGTTTTTTCTTGCAACAAAATTTATTTGTTTCCGTTCATTTATTCCACACATGATACCACTGGGAATTCCCCGGATTGCAAGAAACACTTCAGATTTCAACACTTTACAGTTCTGAAAAGGTTTTCATTTCAGAGTCAATGAAGTCGAATAAAGGGAAGCAGTACAAAGCAATAACAAAAAAAGAAGGAAAATAGAGCATGCATTAAATTATCACGAGCAATATTTCTCCTTTATTTCCTTAGGATTTATTGTTAAAATTCAATATTGCTAAAAACATCACAGAACGGGATACCACGTCCGACACATTTTATGGATATTTCACATCCCACATATTTAGGCCCCATGTGATTCGAAAGATGGGACACCCATCTTTTTAGAGAGGTATTCTGCAACAATTCGGAAGTGAACAGAAATCTGATCACGTATTCTCCTTTTAAATGTTCCGAAAGCAAAACTTTGAATTGTAGCAGGAATTCATCGCTATTCCTTTTCCTGCAGCTCTTTTTGCACTTTTTCTACTAAATAATCGGCTTCTTCAAAAATTAGGTCACCGTAACCACCGTTGTATTGATTAGGAAATGTGTGTGAATGTCCCAGCAGAAAATGAAGGGGGAGCAAATGTATTGTCATGCATTGCTATGATAGATAGAATGACAGTTCGAGTTTCATTCTACTGTGGTCAAAAGATACATAATACTTCACTTAGATTATTCGTGAACTGAAGATATATCATACTGATGGATTTCAGAGACCTTATATTCTTATTTGTTAATTTACTGCGAGTTGAATTCAAACTACGTGACAGTTCATCCTGAAATCTTGAAGACTAAGAAAAAGCCCAAAGCATGTTCTAGGAAGATGGAAGCAAACTGAACAAAACAGATGCGTATCCCAATGCATTTAAAACTTCAACATTTCATTCAGTGACTGAATTAAACAAAATGACTGGGTAATTAACGTCTGCGCCTTGTGCGACCACTTGCAACGTTGCCACCCATTGGAAAAAGCGTCATGTTTCTAAATTGAGAAAACGCTACACCGAACAGTTAATCAATGATTTTGTGGTAGCTGGAAAAAAGAAGTGTTAATTAGGTAAGGTGCTTAATTAGGTAAGGTACTAATAGCTTGATTAATTACAATAATCTATTAACAACAGTCTGAATGACAAGAAATTAACAAAATAAAATTACAACTTTCAACGACAGAAAGTGGCATCAATTTGCGTCACTTGTGGTAAGCATAACATTATCTTCCTCCGGTAACTACTCTGATCCACTTTATAGATAGGGTTTCTTTCCAGGTAGATCGTCCTCAACGCAGATAACTTAGAAAGCTTTAATAACTCGTTCCAATCTGATATTTCATTGTCGTTTAACTGAAACAAAAAAGAATATATATAACTTTGTAGTCCTGAAAGTGAGTAAAATAGAACCGATAGATAATTGATAAAAATTGTTCGCGCAGTCAGCCTGGAAATTCTGAAGTCAGTATCAATTACCATCTACATCACGATAATCACTACTTGAATATCAGTTAACTACATCTGACAAACCAGCAGTATTTCGTTAATATTTACTCTTAACAGTACTAAATGTTTAAATAATCAAACATACCCATATATCTTCCAAATAATCTAAATGAATAAGGCCATCCAATTTAGTTATTTTATTGTTGGCTGCATCAATTATTGTAAGCTTTTTCTGCAAAAACTCTATTTTAGTACGATAGATGGATAAATCCTTATTCGAAGGCAAAATTATTAAAAGTGATTGGGACTATATTTTTCTGTTCTAAACGGATAAAATACTTCGGAAGTATTAAGATGATAATGAATGGATTGATGGATCGCATTAAAATTTAATAAAAAACCTGAGGCGTCAGTTCCATCAAAGATTCAATTCCTTGGTCACTGATATGAAGCTCAGTGAGTTCAGTAAGCATTGAAATGCCACTTAACTCAGTTAAACGATTTGCCTGTAAGAGAAAGCGTGACCAAGTTTCTAAGATTAATAATTCAAATGTCATACGTAAAAATATCAAACCACCAACTTTTAGAAAACCAAGTACAAACCGTCTCCATATAGTGGTTTTCCCTTTATAGAAAGTAAATAAAAATACAGTTGAGTTTTCTTTAAAACGACAACAGAGATGGAAGGTCTCACCGGAGCACTAAGCACAGTAAGTTTGACCAAGTTTTCCAAGTTTTCAAACTTCTGGATTTTGTTTTTACCAATATACAGCTCACGAAGATATTGCAAGTGTCCAATGTTTTCCAACTTCTGAAGAAAACATAATGATAGATTCTATAAAGTGCTGCCAGTGTTAGAAATGAAATAAAGAAATTGTTCGAGGATAAACGTAATGTACCTTGATTCGATTATCGCCAAGTTCAAGCACTTCAAGCTTCGTAAGTGATTCTAAACCATCAATTTTTTCAATTTTATTATGCACCAAATAGATACGCTTCAGATTACACAATGCAGATAAACCTTCAATTTTTCTGATACGATTGTAGCTTAGATCAAGAATTTCAAGATTGACCAGTGAATCGAGATTTGAAATGACCTGAAATAAAAAAATTCCTTCCTTCCAAACAATCTGTTCTCTTCCATCTTTCCAATTTAGTAATTCCAGCCATGAGTAGCTTATATCTTTCAAGGTTAACTTGATATGAATGTACCAATATAAGACGATCGAGATAATCATCTCATAGCATTTAATTAGAATACTACACTACCGTAGCAGGTGAGGAAACAGTTCAATCACCTCAATCTGATTGTCGTATAAATCGAGCTGAGTAAGACTGACAATTGCAAGATGAACATTGAGTGATACTAACAAATTCTGTCGCATGCAAAGTTCCTTTAAAACAAGTTAATGGTCAAAATATATAAATTGCAATACCGCTTTAAAAACTCCATTCATTCAAGCATATTTGCCATATTTCATAATTAAGTAATTAAATCAAATGAAAGGAAATAGATAACACATCTGATGTAGAGCGATGCTTTACCAATAACTGTACAAGAATTGATACAACATATATGCTATCAATAAAAAAATGTATAAGAAGTACAAATATACAGTCTAAGAACATTTATGCTATCAATAAAAATGTATAAAATATACACCAATAGAAAATATATATATGGGTAAGCTAAAAATACCTTCAAGTGGGCGAATCTTGAAAGATCTGGAATAGCGTCTACGCGACACTGACATAGATCTACAGTCTGAAACAAACACTCTAAAGGAAACAAAGCTCAATTACTTCGAGTGATTAACTTAATTCTTACAGGTTTCACCTCCCCTACTGATGATTTATCAGTCATAGTTAAAACCCATCCGCTGCTGAAAAGAACCAACTGAAATACATCTAATGAAGTGAAGAAACGTTAACTCACAGAACGCACAATTTATCCATGTTCTTTGAAGAAACTGTTACCTCTGATTCAACATCAAATTCGTTCAAGTCGAAAAGATTCCGATGTAACCTTTTGTCATTCCCTCTTTGTGCTATATCTGTCTCATCATCCATCGGTTCATTCTCACAGTTAGTATTACCATCACCCGTTGCCATCCTTGAAATTTTATTCATCTCTATATATCCAAGTACAACACCCAAACTAATATGTTCGTATTTTTAACAATGAGGTTACATTACAAATACACGTTTATAATAACGCGAACAATGTAAAACTTGACAGATTAAATGAAAATGTACATTAACATATATAAAATTAAGAAGTGACTTGTAAATCACTCAAACATGCATTTTCAATTGACCGTAAATTTTTCTACATGAAATTCGTAAACCAATGCTACGGATTAAGATTTCTTTTTTGGGAGTAGATTGTGCTCATCTTTCAAGTTAATCGTCAAACTTTTAGCTGGAACTCTTCACATGATATGATCAAAATAACACCTTATCCCATCGTCTAGATTCGAAACTTTGGTATCATAAGCCACCACCAACATTCTTTTTCTGCATACCCTTGAACTGCTCTTTGTGTAACATCGGATAACCACCAACGCTATATAGAAATATTGGTATCATCATCAGGAAACTGAATACGGCAATCGTTCCGGATGCTGGCTTACGGAAAAAGGCTAATCGTGAATATCTATCCAAGACTTTAAACCAAAAGTTTCTTTTGGAATTCCGCATCGTCCTTTCTAATTTAGAGAGTCGATTATTCCTTTATTAAAGTCGTTTGTGCCTGCATAGAAGTTTGTTCGTTTACTATGATTATTTCGTAAAAATGACAAAGCTGATATGAATGTATGCGAAGTTTAGCCGAACGAGATTTCCTGTAAAGCTGGACGCGGAATATGATAACGCCTCATAGTCAGAATCGAAATGAAATTCAGAATCATCTCAGAAAGAACCGTGACATCTTTTCACCACGCTGTACCAGTCCTCCCCTAACCCGTAACGACACGTCGTCCCACAAATCCCACCAGCCTCCAACGATGAGGTGAACGTAAGGGGAAACTATAACGTGGTGTACGTGTATTCTTCGTGATGCTAGAGCTTTATGAAATAGAAACGAATCAGGTAGGTAGACTGCAACATGACGTCCCTCTACACTACCTCATACTGAACATATATATGATTGCTAGAAGGCTGGAACGCTTTTTGCTGGTTAGGTTCGAACCATCCACGTGATTCAGTTGTTATTGGTGACATTTGACAAGGTGTCTGTGCGAGATGATATCCTCAGTGATTGGAATTTCCTTTACTCTCTCGAGAACTGATAGGAATGCATAATGAAACAAAGATAACACCGTCCGTTGCAACTATAATAGCTCAGCACTGGCGAAAAACTTGTCATTTCTCGTTTTATCGTGTTGTACATCAATGATTGGCATTGACTGAGGCACCTGACGTTTACTCTGTTCAGATAATCCCTTTTTAACCTTATGCAAACGTCTTTTCTCTCGATGATAGACTACGACATTTGATCTCATCTCATTAAGCTCTCCATTTTCGTGTACAGAAACGAGAGAAGTTGCAATACTTCCCAGATTTTTTAAATTTTCATTTTCAAAAAAGAATTTCGAATTTTAATTCCCACTAGAAATAAGATACTGTTTTGGGAATCAGAGAGACTAAAAATTTTTAGAAAAAAAAACTGTAACTTACATCTTTCAGTGTATTCAGCTCTGAGATTACGCTTTTAGTTTTTTAATGATTTTTGAACTTCCTTTGTTTTCAACTAGAAAAGCAAAGATTCAGTACATTGTAAAATGATCAAATACAGCTGCATTTTTATAGTAGTTTTCAACAAATGCAACGGTATTTTCTTCATGTTTGACCCATTTCAGTTATTCCACAAAAGCATATACTGTGAAAACTTACTTTCTATTACTTTTACTGGTGGCAATTCATCCACATCTTTTTTAGGAGAGAATTTGGGCATAACTTCTGGAGGCATTTTTGCCGGAATTGGAGGTTCGTCCGTTCTAAACCGATCCATTAATGAAGTACTAATCAATACCCTTCTATAAAAATCAGCCTACCTAACTCACAGACAAGGTTACAGTTAGCAGAAACTTGTGTCAAGAATCCTGCCCATTCTTGTTATGAGAGTATTGAGTCATCACAGGCTTGCAGTCACATTATCAGCTTAGGGCCGCTACTTGAAATTTTCCTTAAAACTCTAAAATCATTTAATTACTAATCATTTCTTAAGGAAGTATTAAAAATCCGAAATCGTCTTACTCATTCACCCCATATACGTATATATTTTTTCCCGAAAATTACTTTGTTTTTCGTGCCGTTATTGGATTTTCGGTTTGCGTTATGGTCTCAATACTTCCACTCTGGAAGATATGAACTTGACATTGTTCAAAAATGAAAGGCACTAAAAATGGGAGATGTCGATACATTCTTGTACCTGTCTGCTGTTCTCTTCTCCTAGGGATTTTATTTCCTCGATTATCGCCGTTTCACCTACCACTTTGTTTCCATAATATCTTATATTAAAGGAAATAGAACGTTTACTGTTGGAAAAATAAATACAGAAATGAATTTCGCATGTTTTAGAAGTAAATTAAATGTGTTAAGGATATAAGATAGGAGATGATAAATTTAGCACAAATAAGTTTATCACCACAACCATTATTTCTCTCTGTTCTTCCACTCAACATAAATCGCCTTTAACATTTTTATCTTTTACTCATGATTCCTCTATTATATTGATATATTTTAAAATTACTCGAAAATGTTTCAGGAAGAAGGCAAGCATACTTGCTCGTCCTTCCATCCCTTCTCCTACCCACCTTCCTCCTCCATTTATTCCTCCAACACATCTCTTTCCAGTCCCTAAACGTAACAATAAGAAATTATTCTCTTTAGTTTTTTAAAAATATTATAGTTTTATGGGACACAAACATGCCAAATCATTGTATGCAAATTCCCAACTTCCAGAAAGGTGCACTTCTACCGATATTATTCTACGGCTGGCCGAATAATTCAATAGTCCTTTTTTCAATTCGCGTGTCCATGGTGCTTTTGCGTATATATTACTGTCGTGAATGCGTGAGAATGAGAATCTGTACAGTATATGAAGCATTTTGCATGGTATGGGGTGATATCATTGAAATTGTTATGGGTAAATATTTCTTCAAACTTACTTTTCCCGTTTTCGTCTTAACAGTGTAATTTTTGCGGTTTTATTTTGGCAATCTTTCTTTCTACTTAGTGAGGAAATAATCGAATAGTGCACTGATTAGTGTATTAATTTATTAATCATTTGGATTAGTCGGAGTTGTATAACAGCTAAATGTTTAATGTTTAATGCTGTTCAATGTTTAATGTCGAAGCTACATACGTCACCATCCGATAGTAATTTATGCGTCTTTTCTGCGAATTTATCCAATTTTGAGTTTTGCTACAGGTAATCAGCAATGGTTGCCGAAAGTGGTGCAAAACAAGGCTTCATTGAGCTTGCTAAAGCAGATACCAGCGCCGACTATGATAAAGCACTGAAAATCGCCAATAAGAGTAAATTTTTGAAATATATTTTGATAAACACTCTGTTCTAGAAGTATCGATGTTTATTTCAATTGGAATTAGTAACTGATAACTAATTAGCTTACCAACCATCTCTTCACCTCCAACTATCCATCACACCATACTCTTGCAGAAACCTGTATTTCATCCAGGGCTTCAATGGTAATTTTAGAAGTGAATTTTTTCAAGGATATTCTTCTATGCTGTTTTCAGTGCTACGCACATATCCAAGAGAAACATTGGCATTTAAATGCAAGCTAGTAGCACTTATACAACTTAGCCGATTGGATGAGGCACTTACCCTGATCAAGAAGACTCCACCTCACCATATGGGGTAATGGTTCCCATATTATTTTATTAGTATAGTTAATCCATTTTATGTTCATTCATTGTATTCTGCCCACCAATGAATTCCATCTGACGGAAATTTGCCGTTCAAGAGTCTAGTAAATTTAATCAGTTCTTGATGTTAAACCTTCTCAACTTGCAGGGATTGCTTGTTTGAAAAAGCGTACGTTTTGTATCGGATGCAAGAGGATGCCGCTGCACTGGAAACACTCGATAAAGCTTTAGAAAGTGATTACCGTTGCATGGAACTGAAGGCACAGTTGCTTTATCGTGCCGAACGTTTCGATGAAGCTTTGAAAATATTTATGTATCTTTTTCTTTATATTTTCAGTGAGATTTCCGACTTCATAACAAGCTTTCAATTTTGTTCTTTCCAAAATTCCGTAACAGATCGATATGCTAGAGAAATTAAAATTTTAGGTTTGTTTTTACTTCTAGGACTCTACTAAAAGATCATTCGGATGACTACGATGAAGAACGTTGCGCTAATTTGATCGCAGCGATTGCGCAGTTGCAAGCAAGTGGCCACCAACAGGTGTTTACATTTTGGCAATATGGCGATTAAATAAAAATGAAAACCAAAATTGTCGATATCGGCTATGAAGAATGTGAATTGAGACCTTAGGCAGGACATTAAAAAGTTGCGTAGTACTGATTCTGATTTATAGAATATCATTTATAGAATAGTGAATTTTTGGCAGTTTTTCAGCAACAACCGTCACATCTGGATACATTCGAACAGCTATATAATGGCGCCTGTCATTTGATTGAATCAGGTGGATATGATCAAGCGTTGAAATTTCTTGAAAAAGCTGAAAGTTTGTTTTTCTCCCATCTCATAGCCTGCTTATTTGCGGATGTTGCATGTTTTTTACTACATTTTATGCTGTATCCTGATTATCCTAACATATGGATGATTGTAATGTTTTTTCTTTTTTTTCAGAGTTATGCAGTGATACTTTAGCAGAGGAAGGTTTGTCAGAGGAAGAAATCGAGGAGGAGCTATCCGTAATTCGAGTCCAAAAAGCGTTTGTTCTTCAGATGCTGGGCAGACGAGACGATGCATTAAAAATCTATTTGCGAGTTCAAAACCTTAAGTTAGTGAAACTTAAATGTCACTAATTTGAAGTTGTTGAAGTTTGGAATTGAAATCTTTTGTTTTAGTTTGTCAGACAAAAGTGTTATTGCTATGGTGGCAAATAATATACCATCATGTCGTGTGGAGCAAAATTTGTTAGAGGCACGAAAGAAGTTAAAAACTGCTCTGCAAGTTGAAAGCTCTAAATTAACAGCTCGACAACGACGTATTCTTTTGTTGAATCAGGTCTTCACTTTTCCAGCTCCTTCCAAAATTTTTTACAAATTTCTTTTACTAATTAAAACTACAATTAGCAGTGGCACCTAGTACTGACGGAAATGGTTAAGTGCAAGTTAGGCTTGATTTCAAATTTTATTTCATTATGGAGTATTCCTCAGTAGGCTAGAAAGTTTCTTTTTAAACTTGATCTAAATTTTAAAAAATTACAAGGACGAGTAAACTGTCTGAGCTCAATATGGATCTTAAAAAACAGAACTCATATAGATCACGTTGTTTTTAACAAATACTTCAATCGTTTTCTTATTTTTCGTTTCCATTAAAAGAACCTTATAACTTTTTAAAATAGTTTAGGCTTTAGTACATCTTTTCTCGAACCAGCGTGAGCCATGCCGTCGAACTCTTGAAGAATTTACCAAGAAGTATGGTTGTTCAACTGAAGTAACGTTGATAGAAGCAGCACTCCATGTTCGTTCGAAAGAGCTCCAAAAAGCACTTACGATTCTCAAGGATGATCCCTCAAAGGAAGCCAGATTGACAGTAGTGCAAATTTTGCTTGATGAAGGTTTGCATACAGCTTAATTCAATCCAGTACTCTTTTTTTCTAGTACTCCAGAAGGTTTGTTGTATTGCTTCTCTCTTTTTGAAATCAGCTGTTTCCTGCGAAAGAAATTTGGAAACTAGCAGAATAAGATGTGTTATATTTAGCATTCACATTACAAACAGTCTAACTAGTTGAAATTAAGCGTTCGACAGTAGCATTATAAATCTTTCAAAATGTCCGTGTATAGCCTTGTTCTACCTTACTTCTTTGTTCTAAAAAAAACAGTATTAGTTGACTAGACATTTCTTACACTGGTTGTGGTTGTGGCTGCCATATAATCGGTGATTTCCAGAATTCAATAATAAAATTTCTTCCAATTTACAGGAAAATTGGAGGATGCCAGCTGTGCGTTGAACGAAGTACCCCCAGACTTGTTTTCTTATCCGGCAATTTTACAACTGAGAGTCGCTCTTCTGTTGGCCACAAACCAACAAAATGTTCAATTATAATCTCTTTATTGCATCTTTTTTAATATCATATAGGGAATCTGACTTTTCATTAATGTGAAGAATGCTTTTTGATTGTGATATTCATGTACTTTTTATTTTGAAAGTTTAATTGCAGTTGGCGCTAGATCTTCTAAAATCTGCCTTGGATTCGGCGAAAAATGAGGATGGTCGTGTCGCAATGCTAGAAGAAATTGCTTCACTCAATATCCAATTAGGAGATCATCGTTCCGCTGCAGAATGTTTCGAAAAACTTTCTGAACTTCGTCCTAATGATATGCAGACAATGTGTTGTTTGATTAAAGCCTATTCAACGTTTAATATACCACGAGCTGAGGAGTTATTGGCGAAGGTATTTCCACAAGGGAGTAATACGGATATTGATGTCGACGTGCTGGAGGATTCGAATTTTATTTTATATGGTGAACGTTATCGTCAGAGGAAAGAAACGAAAGCAGAAACTCCTGATGTTGTTGGTTTTATTTCCTTTTTTTCTTTTTTGATTAGATGAATACAGATGGATGTGGGGGAATTGGGACTGGAATAAGTAGTCTAGGATAAATAGCTTAAAATATGCTCAGCTTGCAGTCACTTCTTTTTTTATTAGCGTTATCAATATACGCTTGAACTTGGCAATCATTGGCTTGGATGCACAATCAGTACTTCTATTATAGCTATTACTAAGACTCATTTATGAAAATCCTTTAAATGTAAATTAGAAATCGTGGGGTTGGGAATACCATAAACACTTTCGTGGTCCGTGTATTGCACTATTTCTACTATTTTTGTTTGTTTAATAACACAAAATGTTTTTTTTTCCAGGAAATAGTTGGTAATAAAAGAAGAGCACGCAGGCGTAAGCGAAAGATCATTTTACCGAAAAACTTCGATCCAAAAGTACCTCCTGATCCGGAACGATGGCTACGAAAACAAGAACGTACAGCATTTAAGAAAAAACTTAACAAAAAGCACCGTGATCGCGATATCGGCCGAGGCACACAGGGAGCAATTAGCTCCTCTCCAAAAATGTTTGTTTTTCCGAACCGTTATGAATTTCTATTCACAGCTGTTGTGCACCACAAGCCTTTTTTTTTGTAGCTTTAGATTTTTCAAATCCTAGATTTTTTAATAGGTTAGGATTATCAGATCATGTTTCAGGGAACCACCAACGACGATGACGACGAAAGCAAACAATTTAACACATCCACCAGGGCCAGTGATAGGTATGGAGGGTCCGCGTCAGCAAAGACCAGCTGGTCAGCAACAAAAAAGAAGAAAAAAAAAACAGGTAACAAATGGTGATTGCAAGAGATATGTCTTGTGTATACTTGGAAATACCATGTTTTTTTTGATACTAAATTTAAAAATCATTTCATTGGGAGATGCTGAACTCTTGTTGAAACAAGTGCATTTCCTATATCATTGCTTTTTATAAACTTGATTTGGTTTAATTTCCGGAACTAATTATATCTTCATCAAGCAAGTCTCGGAAACGATTCGCATTAAATGTTAGGTTTATAAAAAGATATATTTATTAGCAGTTACTTCTCGCTCTGTTATTCCATTTTTGCTTCTTATTATAGTATCTTTAAATCCAACCGTTTTTTAAAGGTTTAAAAGTTTTTTCCTTTTTTTTTGTTTGTGTCACATTTCTGCCATCTATTTGATTGAAAAAATATGGATAGCCTTGAATAGTAAAAGGATACATAAGCTAATTTCTGAACAACATAATACCTAGATTTCAATGCAGTCAAATTTACATGTGTTTAAAATTGCCTAACGTATTAAAATTTTTCATAACAGAAAAGGTGCATCTGTATGCTGAAGATCCAGTAATATATAATATATGCTGAAGCTCCCAGTAATATATAATAATATCACACATCTTGAAAAGAGTAAGTATAATGTTGAACAGTCATTTGATCTATACTCAGTGGATTCCTGAATTGCACAAAAGGCTGCGATATATGAGAAATTGTAGTATTGTTAACTATATCAAGAATCTTAAGGCACCATACAATTGTTGCAAAATGAGCGCCTAATGCAAACACTTCCGCTGTATTGTGTATCCTCCATGACCAACTTGTCGCCTCACCTATAATAAATCATATGTTTTAAGGTGTTGAAGGTCATTTGCATTTTGAATTATATGTTAAAATTTAAAATTCGATACCAATGTTTCGATAGTCTAGCTGTGTTAAGATGTCTGCGAAACGGACGGCGTTAATCATCAACAGGCATGTGCAATGCAGTAAGTTCGCATATAGATCTCGACTAACAACAATCTGAAACGAATAATCGTTGGCTAAAATGATCTAGTGCCACCATCGTATGGGATGTATGGTGTATAGTTGCATTTCATTGAGCGTGAAATGGCTTTTTGTCGTAACAGCTCTGACAATATTTTAAGGAGTTCGGAAATTCTACATAATTTAGTTACGCTTGATATACTAACTGATTGCAATTTACACACCTGATAAAGAGGAAAAATGAGAAGAGTTACGGTAAGAGAAACGTGATAAAGTGAGGTAAGCAAAACAATTAGGGGATGCCTCCAAGAATTCCATATAAATTCATGCATAGTAGCGATAAGCACTCCGGCACCAGCAATCAGCAGAGCCAAACCAATTTTCTGCAATTCATTTTAAATCCACTCATCAAAAGCCTTAAAAATTGTTTAAATCAAATGGAATGATTCTTTGGCAGGCACTACGAGAATATCCGTTACGATCATCCCTGGTCTAAAATTATATAATTACCGATATATCACACATTGTTTGAATTTTTTGATTGCACAGGAAAAATTTTAACTGATAAATTCAATTACCAATAATATTTAACAAATAAATTAATAAAATACGGGAAATTTCAAGCTGACCTCAATCGACTTCTCCAATTTGATAGCCGCCATACTTTTCCCATCAATATTATAGGCACCACGACGTGGATTTATTTGTACCACTCGCCAGATAATGTAAGCCAAGGCACAGGATGCAATAAAAACACAAAAATATAACAATGTTTCGATGAAATGAGATATAGCACCAGGTATAGTCAAATAATTGGTACACCAGGCGGAACCATGATAGAATATTTCACACACTTCATCAGCATAGTATCCATTCCAGGAGAGGTAAAGATACGAGATAAGTAGAAAAGTTGTCGATTGGATGCAAAATAGTAATGTCGTCAGTCTAGAATAAATTCTGAGAAATCTCATGGGAATTTCCTATTACAATAAATTTGTTCCTTTTTCACACTTTAGAATCTTCACAGCAGTATGACCCATCATCTCATCGGATTGTACCATTCTTCAGCAAGCAATAGTTGGAACTATTTTAGGGAATTAGTGTGAAACATACAATGCGGGGATCACGAAGAAATTGACCTCTCTAGCGGAAGCAAAGAATAAGAATGCGGTGGCTAAGGCCGTCAAGAATGGAGTTTTTTGCTCATTGCCATGGAAAACTTTATAAAACGCTTCTAAATGAGTTGATATAATATCGAATGTAAAAAGTCCCATAGAAATTGCGCCTGCCATTACACCTAAAAGAATTCGTTTGTTGCAAATAAATTTCGAATCAAAAAAGGATAGACCCATATTACCGAGCTCATCTCTAGCATTCAGAACCACCAGATTTTGGCCGTACATCGTATTATCGGGAATATTTGGTCTACACATCAGATATGGCTCTGACTACGATCGAATCCTTCCGGGAACATGTTCATTAGTGGAGTTACCCTTGGCTGGTAAACATAAGATACTGTCATATAATACGATAACATACAACACTATCATAAACATATGATACGGCTTGCTTGAATCTCCCGTGAAAGAGAAGTAATAAAACTGAACCTGAGATGAAGAGAAATGTTCTGAACTGGGACGAGAAATTCATGCGAAGTGGTTGTCCACATGAATTGATGAGTATTAACGTTAGGATTATCAACAACAGAATATGTATAATGTCAGCACCTAAACTGACCACTGATAACCAGTCTGGTGTCCATTTCGCAAATGTTGTTCCAGAAATCTGGAACGATTTCAATAAAGTTAAGACTCCTGTTTGAAATTTTTTGAATGAAAACCTGATTTAGCAAAAACTTACCACAGCATTAGAAAACCATCGGTAGTCAATCCATAAATAAGTAATAGTTGGATAAATGCTTATTGAAGAGAGGCAAAAAGTTATTATTCTTGTTGGGGAATTTGTTGGAATTCGTAGCATACACAAAATACCTTAAATGAAAATCTAATCAACAGTTTATCGAAAAACATTTCGGCCATTTGACCATTTCGGGCCATTCACAATAAACAGAGTAAATGATGAAAAATAATGATTTAGCAAAACAAATCAATGGAGAAGATACCAAGGGCGACGTTAAGCACAATCCACAGAGGTTCATCAGTGGTATAATGTACGAAAGTATAACGAATTACATTGCCGATAGAACGTAAAAAGTATAATTCGGCAATCCAAGAAAAAAATTTAAGCACAGAAGTGGTGATAAGGGCACAACCGATTACAGATAATGGTATAGAGTGTCTTTCCATCTGGATATCCAGGAAGCTACGATGACAGGATGAAAGTATCAATAGAACCAATGCTACCGACACTGCACTAAGGACCATATCTACCGTACTGTAGCTAAGCAATCCATACACCTGAAATGTTCATTTTTCTCTTAGTTGAAGGACAAATAAACGATACATATATTCTCAGTAGATAAGTAATGGAAGAAAGGTATGGTGACAGTTAATGTGCGGATATAATTAAGCCATGACAATGGAGAGAAAATAGCCATACTTGTATCCTTGTGAGGAAAACGTTCTTTGCCAATGTACTGAAATCTTTGCAAATAGTAATCACATTGAAAAAATCAGCGATGACTGTAGCAGAACAAATGGCCAGAGCAAATATGTCCACGATGATGGCAAAGATGAATGAAGTAGAGAGGTGAGTGAAGGATGGACAGAGAGATGAAGCGATACCAGCAAAAAGTGATATGATAGTAATCCAGTGGGTATTGATGAAATGTTCTGTATGGTACGACTTCTCCGCTTGGATACAGTCAGCCAAAAAGGCATTCAGAATACTTACAACACCAACAATCGTAAGTACCCGAGAAATCTGATGTACTTTGTCCATGTTTTCCTCACATTTGAAAATTTAGCTATTTCCAATAAAGTGGGGTATATAAGTATCTGTCCGTTACTCACAAAGGAGGACGGTAATGATAAATAATGCAGAAATCAAATGAATTAATCGATTAAGCTTAATTAGCTGAATGAATTTTAAATCGAACTTGAATCGTAACAATGATGAAAAGAATTCAATTATATTTGGAATAGAGCTGGAAGGAATTCAGCAATCAAACTGAAAAACAAATGAACTGAACTGAATTTATAACTCAACTGAATGAGATTTAACCCAATTCGAAATTAAAGCATAAACATCTTGTTACTCAATGCTTTCTAGAAAATTAGTTAACAAACGGCAAAACTTTCCCCGGCTCCATACCATAAACAAGAAGATGAGGAAGTAATTAAATATCGAGAAATTATAAGAGGCCATTTACCCTTCGCACCCGTATTGCCCATAAAATTACTAGTTTGGGTAAAATGTGCACGGCGTGTTGTTATGTCTCTATCATCTACTCCTCTCAGATCCTTCCACTCCTTCTACTATTTACCACAGTTGATATATCGCCGCATTACTCACAACAGGTTCTGAACAATTTACACTTCTTCTCTATACTATCAGACTATCCATCATTGCTAATAACTCTTAATACTTAAAATAGAAAAATTGCAAGTTAAATCCTCCTGTACTTTGAATTGGATGGTTTTATACAATAGCAAGTGAACTTCAAGTAATTAACAGCGCAATTTCAACCTGCATATAAGATATCCATATTTCTTATGAAAGCCATGTCATCTCAAATGCTGCAAAACTGATCAACAGCGACTACTAACCCGTAAAATCAGCTACTTACTCAGACAATGAATTCTTATGATTTGAAGAATTTGACTAGAAATTTTCATTAGCTCCGTTGCTTTTACTTTATATTGCATGCATGCAGCTCATGGTGATAATTCTTGCGCATTTCAATAAATGAATTAATTAAATAACTAAATAAATGGATAAACAAATGAACAAATAAACTAATCAATGTACTACAAGGAGTAAAAAAAGTCGTAGTTAGAAATGTCAGCGACGATGATTGTAATTAACTGCAAGAATCTCCTCTGAAATTGGCGACCTACTTAGCAGAAAAAGACATTTGAATATTATGTTTGTGCACATCGAATGGTTGAGATAAATCTTTTATTTCTGAGTTAAGCAACCACAATATTTGCGAGCAAAGACAATGTCTCTCATGGTTATAAATATCCAGAATTATTTGGATAAATATTGAAGAATCTACCTTGCCTCGTTAGATATTCAGCCTACAATTTTTTCAAAGCAACTTCTCTGAAGAAATATTTTAACAAGAATATATCTTCATATACAGTTTGAACAATCCATGCAAAGAAAACTGTTGCATAAAAATCAAAGAAACCTAGACCTCATAAAATTTCTACACTGAATATAAAATAACCCGAAAAGACTTCACCACACACATCTCAGCAAGCAAGGCCATAAAAAAATTTAAAAAAGTTGATCAGTAAATACAGCATAAATTAAGTTGCATTTTAATAAAAATATCAAATTGAAATGGTAGGCCAGATTCAAATTTACAGTGGACAAAAAATCAATAGGAAGAAGTAATAAACATGTATTTTGATAGAACATATATTGCTGCAGTAGCAGTACCCGCAACTAACCATTTTCGAAGGGATGTATTTGGAAATGACGGTTTTCGTATCCGATTAATATTTATAAGATGTTGATAGTCTTCCATTAACGGACCGCGTAACCGTGACGGAGGAAACATCCTTAAATTGAAAATAATTTTCAAAACAAAGTTTTCAAAAACTATAACAAAGGAATGATTTACTACAAAATGGATACAGATAAATGAATAAATAAAAAATGGATAAGTAAACAGATAAATATAGAAATGGAATAAATAAGGAAGTAAAATATATATTTTTTTACTTTTTATACATATATGAAAAGTGAAGAAATAACCGAAACAGATCTTGCGCATCGTTGATTAATGCTTGGACAGGGATATCATTTGGCATTACATTCAGTAAGTGATGGATAGAAGCCATGTCTCGGGAACAATTCAAAACTGCACTACTTCGCCATAAAACGACAGCAGAAGTTAAAAAAATGGGGGTAAGGGCGTGAGTAGCAAGGAAAAAGTCGAAACAAAGGACAATCTGAAATGAAAGGAACCAGATCACTGAAGTAATTGACTATTATATTTCTTTCCCCTTTTCTCTGCTACCTGCACTTTCATGTTATTTTAGGATTACCTTGGTCAAATTCAGAAAATATAATTGAAACATCAAATAGTCCGAGAAGAAAGGAAAATGGGGCCAAAAAAGAAAGCAGAAGCATGCAAAAATAGCCTGCATTCTTCAAAACTTAAAAATGAAAAGTAACACACTTGGTGGTAGTGATGAAGGGAATGTGAAAACCATGTCAATGGCCAGCTTAAAGCAAACAATGATCCCAGTTCCACCGCACGAACTACTTTTTCCAACTCTTCATCAACTTTCCAGAGCAATACATGCATCAAATCAAGATCTCTCAATACTGTATCCTCTAGTTTTCTGAGAAGGTAACTGAAAATTACGCTTATGGTAACGTTTATAGTAAAAAATATTAATTCCACAAAAAGTATAAACTAAAGCTAACGAAATACTTCTTAATTGAAGATATTTCATCAAAATATGACTTAGCAGTGAATTCTTTTTGATCAAATAGAAAGCAAACCTTCTAAAGATTCCATTATTTGCCAAAAGCGTACCGACATGTTCCGCTTTTTCATTACCGAGCACCAATAATAAGGTCAAACAAACATCATGAAAACCTTAAAACGTGATACATCATACAGCAAACTCCAACAATGTTCAAAACAACCGGTAGAATATTCTTGATCAAATTTAAATATTAAGTAAAAGATAGACGTAACGTAACTTTCGTAAAACAGATTTATTTTGTTCAGCACCATGTGTTGGATTTTCACAATTCAGAATGTTGCAAACTGAATACAAAAAGATTTTATTTACTGAAAGCTTTTTAAAGATAAAACAACGATGAAAAAATCATGAAAAAATAAAAAATCGATGAATAAAGATAAGGAAATCCTTTTACGTAAAATGACTTATTAAAGAAAGTCCTTTTCAAATGATTTCCATTACCTTGGTAATAATGAAATCGAGGACAACTCCAGAGAATTCTCACAACCAAAGGAGTCAAATCTTTTTGCAAGGTACATCGTTCCTTATCTGATATATCAGGTGGAAATCGTGCCAGTGTGCGTTGAACATCCATTTGTACTTGGTTCCATTCCCGATGACTTTGCAAATCTTTCAACGTTGGACTTGACAACTAAAATACTGGAGTGCCGGTGTTAATGTACTAAATAAAACTGCTCTTATCGAAAATATTTACTTCTGTTTTTGAACTGAAAACTGCCTTATTCATATCAAGTGTAACTTGAATTTCATTACTAATAACATATAATCGTGCCAAAACTAAAATGTTTTCATAGTTTACACCTGTTTATGATTAACCAAATTGAAAAAGTCCAGCTTTCAGTAGTCCAGTTTCCAGTTATTCAGCCAAAAGGACCCCTTATAGATAACAAAAAAAGTAAAAGCCTTACGACAGTCCTAAAACATGTATCACAAAGCATTGAAATGAAAAGCACGGTTAATTCTCTTAGCGTTTAATATCTTCATAAACATTCCACACTGCTGACATTCATTTCCCAATAAGTTTTAGAAAAAAAAATCGAACATAATTTCCAATCAAAGAACTATGTAAACGCTAGAAATTAATTAACACTCGCAACTTTATATCTAAAGGTCTGCTTTTTAGCACAAAAAAATACCTTTGCAGTTTTTAATATTGTTCCCTAAATTGCATCTGGATCAAGCAAACAACTATTACAAATGTGCAAGAATTTACAATGGTAGCAGAGTTAATCATGGAGCTGTCTTCTTCATAAATGAAATCAGAATGAGCAGATTCAAAATCCGAATCCGAAAATGTTGACGCTGTCTCTTGATCACTGAACGAATCCTGCACCAGTGAAGATGCCAGAACTGGCCAAATAAGGGTACGGATTTCATCCAGGACTAAGCCTAGGACAAGATACATTGATTCTTATTTAGCAAGTGTCTCATCAGTGTTTATCGAAATCTACGAAAACTTTTTTGTCTTAAAAGATCTGAGTACTCATGGGACATGTCACAACGAATTAAAATAAAAAGTTGAATGAAAACGGGTTCCAAGTGAATACGAATATATTAAAACAATTTTAACAAGTATAAACTATCTTTGGCCACTGGATATATACTACAGTATTTAACAACACCGTAACAAACAACGAATTTATGAAAACTGCTGATGATGCAGATATGAACTTTAGAACATACTAGAAATCTGGGAGAGACTTTTGAAAAATCTTAATACATCGATCAAAGCGTATACCACCAGTAGATGAGGCGAACTGTCGTAACTGGCTGATGTGTAAATGCAACGAGTCATGGTTTTCATCGATAAATGTCCGCATGCGATTGCATTTAATTTGTAACGTCCGACTAACTGCATTTTTTAATACATTTTCATTCCCTTCATTTCTCTGGAACATCATCTGTATTAGTAAATATGTACATACGAGGTGATAACAGGTCATTAAACAAAGCTAATATATAAAGGCATAACGGAACGGAACTGGCGCGATATTAAAAATACAAGTAAATCAATGAACCGTAACTATTCTAACACATACCCCAATCATTTTTCAATTTGAACTCCCATGTAAAATTTAGAATGACTGTCGTGATTGCAATAAAAATGCATTAAAAATGTTTTGAAATATGTCAGGAAGTATCCATACTTTCTTCGCAATAATAAAAGATGTAGAATAATTGGTGAGTGAAGGCATATCCTTGATAATATCGAAGTGTTACTGCAGTAAATAATCCCAAACGAGATCCATTTTCGAATCATATAATACAGTACTCATACAGTAATTAACCACTTGTATTCGCTGAATGAGAGATATCGAACAAGAAATAAATCCTGAGACCAAACTAGCACTATAAAATAAATATTACGAAATTCTAAACATCGATGCGATCAAAAGCTACACCAGTCACGGGCAACAATTCATAATAACGTGAAGCAGCAATCTAAGAAGTATCACCCTGTCTGAAATAAGAGAATGCCGAGGAGCTCTTCTGTTATTCGTTGTTCTGATGAGGTGGATATTATGCAGGCATTGTTTTATTCTTAATTTATCTAGAATTTACTAGTCGATTTTAGACTTTCTAATTGTTCGCCGCGAGTTTCTGTGTAATTACTTAATACTTAAGAGCAGTCTTACTTTTCAACACAGCGTCAACATAAGTGAATACTTTACATGCTTACTTGTAAAAAATACCCTTTTCATTTTTCATTATTTTATTCAAAATTTTTTTGAATTTTCTTTGAAAAAAGTCAAAGTTTTATTAAGAAATAATGAAATAAGGCAGAAGTCATAATAACAATCTTTGTTGTCCGAATGTATCGAACAAACATTTTATTAAACATTTCGTCCAGCAAGATCATCCAATCAAAATTTATTTTCTTACTTCGTACTAGTAAAACTCGATAGCAACATCTTTTCTGTATTTCTTTTCTGTTTTAAATAATTTACTAATATTTAATTATGTATTATCTACTAAATTATTAATAAGCAACTTATTAATGTTGTTAATGTTTAATGTTTTGATGATAGCAGGTAATACTTAATTACTTATGGTAAGCTCCAAGTTCGACGGGTTTTGGGAGGTAATTCCGATATCCACCCTCCCGTCAATTGGTAGTTGAAATCATGGATACCGCATGTATGTCCTTTATATAAATTGCTGATTTCTGTACATGTACGACTTTGCAAAATATGGAGTAGGAAATGAATGAATAAGATGAATATATTCCTTTACAAAAATTTTTAATGGGAATATATTTCTTATAATAAAATTGAAGGTATCTTGGCGAAAATCACGCAATTTAGCCTCAAAATTTAGATCATTTATATAGTGTAGATGTCCTTACCAATTCCGTTTTCATTTCTTACTTGGTTTAAGACTTATTCTAAATGTTTGTCCATGTGCGAGCTTCTTTCTTGACGTCAACTTGGTAAAAGATTGATCTTGCTAAGATTGAAATTTGTTATTTCAAAGTTTCTAATTTATTCAATTTCATCCTCCAGACAATGCATCATCAGAGATTATCATCGTTTTGTAATAATTTTCTGGTGTGATTCAACGGTAATTAAAAATTGCATGAATTATGAGAAATTTGAAATGTTTTTAATTCAGAAATAGAATTAAAATATTAAATAAATTTTAATTTTCGAGTATCGCCATTTGAAGTTTTATAGTGTGAGACTAGGTACGGAGCGGCGTTTCAGTTAATAAATGCACAATGAATTTCAAACAAAGACTTTGCATTAGCATTTCACCATTTTACATAGTTGACGGATACCCATGCAGCTTTCTTCTTGAATATCTGTCGATCTTTATCAATCGTTTCATTATTGGATATTGGTACAAAATGATAAAATGTTGTCAGAAACGAATTATTATATTTACAGAGTTCATATTTTTAAAACTTCCTGAACGAGATTTCTGTCGACATGGCACCTAATTTGATTTTCCGTCAGGTTAATAGTCTTTCGAGCAAATTCGACCGATGAACTGGAAAAATAATTGAAAAAAAGTACTTTGACATTTTGAACAACTTAGATTGTCTAAGTTGATTCAAATTTGTTTTTTTTTTTCAAGAATTGCTTCGTTTATTAATCAAGAATTTCCAACCCGGGAATAATGGCCAGATTTCATGATCTATGTAGTTTATGCAACATATTTCCAACTTAATTCATTTTCATTTTTAGCTATTCGAACCTGTATCATGTACCTATACATACTTGTTGGGGTGCTTAGTGACTAGGAAATCGATAATAATAGATCCTGTGTTGGAAACCGTCGAACGGGATGTAAAGGTAATTGATGCAATTCTAGTTTAGCCTAGTTTTTGATCCGGAAATTGTTGAACATCAATTAGATCGAAAGATTCTGTTCCTTTGCCAAATTATTTCACACTTAAGCAAACTAAATGAAATACAGGAACTTAAATTTAAACCATACGAAATACAGAAACATAAATGATCAGATTTTAGCTTATCAGAGAGCTCAATTTGGATCCAATATATGGTGCTAACACGCATGTTCATGCGGATCATATTACTGGTACTGGCGAATTGAAGCGTATTTTTCCACATATGCTTTCTGTGTTGTCGAAATATGGTAGTGGTCACGCAGATCTGCGGGTCTGTGATCGAGAGATACTGAAGTTTGGCAATCAAAATCTAGAAGTTCGTACGACACCAGGGCATACTAATGGTAAATACGATTTAGCGTCTTCGAATCATACGCACTTCTGTTGTAATTCATAAGTAATTATCCTCTCCTGGTAAACTTTGGTCAAACTATTGGGGTGTATTTTTCAATTAAAGTGACAGTTAGTTTTTCGAAAGTGATATATTTTTATTGATTCATCTTGTCATTATACTACATGGTAAGTTAACAGAAGTTCTACTCAGTTAGATAACCTGTTGATCTTTCCTTCAGTAACGGGTTCTAATCTGTGCTCAATTTTTTTTACAAAATATTTTCTTTAACAGGATTGAAGGGTGATAATCTCAATTCGTGAAAAAATGTTACTAACAAAAATGAGTTGGCATATTAGGTCTGTCATCAGCTAAAAAGCTGGAAAATTGGAAATTTTTCGAGAAATGATGGAAAAAAATAGATGATGTTTCGAACTTACTGAAAGAAAGATCGCTGGCGATCTAATTAAGTGAAACTTTTCTCTTATTATTTAATAGCAAGATAAGTGAATGTATAACTTGAACGGATTTTTTTACATTTTGGCAGCGTTCGCTGTGACATTTCACGACAGAAAAAAAAATCAATAATAAGATCGAGTTTGAGTCCATTTAATCGTTTCGCAACTTTCTTCATAAAAAAAAGTCTCTCCACACAATCTTTCCTGTCTACCATTTCTAAGTATATAATACAAACAGATGAGTAATGTTTTCAAGGATGTGTAACGTATATTTCATATGATCATCGGATGGCTTTTACGGGAGATGCACTTCTTATACGAGGATGTGGACGCACAGATTTTCAAGAAGGCATGCTTGCTTTTATGTATTTCTTTCTTAAATTTATGCATATGCACACTTCTTAAAGTGCATAACATTAAAACTGTAAGTCAGGAAGTCTGTGCGTGTTAAGGAAAACATTTCTCGAGTTAGTCCAGAACCATAGGAAGGAAGTAGTTAACCTATCCAATTATGATTCCCATTTAGAAAAGCCATCTTTCTACAAGATATTCAAATTGGTTCTAATTTGCCAGTTTTTTTTCTAAATAATATAAATCTAGCGGTGTTTAGATAAAATGTATGCGTGCTTCTTAAATCTATGATGACTAGTAAAAACAATCTCTTCCTCTCACGAGGTTCTAGCTCTTTCTAGTGAACTAATTTAACTTACTGAAATAGGATAAATAAGAATTTTGTGGAAGTTATGGATGGAATTTGGTGAAGAGTATCAAAAGCATGTATTGAAGACGCGTTTCAGTTAAAACTGGGTAGGCACAAAGTATAAATTTTCGTTTGTTGAATTAAAATCCAATGGATAGGTATCAAATAAACTCCCTTCCAAAATGATATAGAAGATCAGCTAGAAGAAAAACATGCCTGGATTTTAAGTCATGTTTGCTGTTTAAGGAAATCGATGAAAAGGATAAAAAATGGATTAACATATCCATCTTGAATGAACCAATCTGTCTCTGTGTCCGGATCTTCCTTATTTCTAGGTTACAGGCTCTTTACCAGTTGAACTGCCACCAAAGGGAACTAGTAATCACTTTGACCATTTTCACTGAAATATTTATGTTTTTCTTTTTTTGATGTTACACAATATGCTAGAAGTTCCTATTGGTGTTATTTACAGGAAGTCCAGAGGAGTTGTACAATTCAGTGCACGAGAAAATCTTCAGTTTACCTGATGATTTCATTCTTTATCCAGCTCACGACTACAAGGTATTTTTGAGATAGATCAGTGTTTTCAATAGCTAATTTACGAAACAATATTTTTGATAATAATAGCTCACAATATTCAGTATCGAAACATTGGGGCAGTTGAACGTGTGTTTTTCCTCATAAAATTATCTGCGACAACGCGGTGGAAATTTTTAAGTGTTTCGTTTAAAGCAATAGAAACAACTGAAATAAAACAATAGATATTAAAGGAAGAATGCGAATTAAAAAAATTGCCGAATGTTTACAGGGCTTTTTATTAACAACTGTTGGTGAGGAAAAGAAGTATAATCCAAGGTTGACGAAAACTTTAGGCGATTTTGTAGTTCTGATGAAAAATCTTAAGCTTGCATATCCGAAACAGATCGGTCTGTTCTCTTTTAATTTTCTTTTTTTTTTTTAAAGATCAAAGTTTGATTATACAGTGTTTCTTCCTTAGACGAAAAAGAAATTTTAGAATTGACGGGGATTTCCACTATACAAGAATTAATCGTTGATGGAAAAAGCCGAAACTATATTACTTTGTTATAAGATTAAGAAACAGGTGGGATCTAATAATGAGCGTTATTCAATGTTGATAACTGTATGAGTGGTAAGGCATTACACAACCTCCTCTTTTCGCAAGAGTGACATTTGGCGAGCAACGGTCCATCGTATTTAATTGTTTTGTTTGGTCTGTTCAATGAACAGTTCAGATTACCGTACTATAATTTTAGATAAAGCATTACCGGCGAATAAAGTATGTGGAATGTACGAACTAGTGGATGAGAAGACAAAAGTAGAAGAAAATGAAAAGAGCTAATGAGAATATCTCCCTCTGTCATGTTATAAGCTATTCATATGTGCTATCGGACGAGGTATCCCACAATGTGATCTTATTCTCCAGAAAAGATGGAAATACAGAAGAAATGAGCACAACCTCATCTTAAAGAGGATTAGGAAATTCCTGTTGCGGGAATCTTTTGAGGGAGTATTCTTGGTGTTGCCTCATAGATGAAGAATTCAGCGAATCTAGACTCAACTCTTCATCTTTACAATAGAAGTAATTACTTCTGGCGATATATCATTATACTTTTTGTCATGCGAAATGTAGATAACTAAGCCTCTTCGTATCTTTGAAACGGACGTATCACATTATCATGTACTTATCTCATTGTAATGCTGAAACTGCTGTACTGTTATCATTTGAAAAAAGAAACGAATGCTTGCTGGCATATTTATCCAAATAACTACTTCGAAATAAAATCAGAAGAAAGCTGAAGCTACTAAGCAGTAGTCTAGATCAAAAAAGCCTCTAATCAGTACTAGCTTAGCCTCAGCACGATTTCTATGTCGTTGGGAGTGGGTTTAAGTACCGCATAATGCAGTACATCAGTTTCTTGTTGTTGTTCTTTCATGTCGTCCAGTTTTACATCCATTTCATCTGCTGTAAAGAATACACTTCTACGTATAAAACCGCAGAAACCGAATTGGAGAGATGTGAATTGTACAAGAAATATAAATAAACACATTTCATTTTCTATGTCAATATATCGTTTGTATATATCCTGTACTGTTACGTCCACTTCGATATCTCGAAGCTTATCAGTCTCTGCATTTCTGAGCTTACAGGTCCTGACATCCGACTTTTATTCTTCATTAGCACTTGGTTGGGAATAAGAAAAGTGAGCTTTTACTTGACAAAGTCACGCGATCATTTTTCTCACTATCAAGTGCGTGGGTAAGTATTAATTTGCAGAAAGCTTGTCGGGCTGGACTGAAACTGAGGGGTACTTCGGCGATGGATATTTTGTTGCAAAAATCTTAAATTCAGTTGATGTTCTGTTGGTTACATTGAAGCTTACCTGGTTCACCACTGTCTGTTTGTTGGTGATCAGCTGATGACCCGTATGTCTTTGTCTAGGAAGATGAGCGAAATAACGTCTTCAATTGAAAAAGCAGAGGTTGTCTCCTGGCCGAGAAATAAGTTATGTGAGGAAGAAGACAAGATCGAATTGCTTAGATTCGAAAGGAACGTTATGCTCGACACTTACGCCGATGACGTTCTTTTCGTCCTTGCCGGGTATGTTACTTTCACTGCTCATTAGGTGATCTTCAATCCAATTCTAAACTTTTTTTTTCTAGTGGTCTGGGGCTGGAACGTTTGGTCTTTCACCATTTACATTTATACTGTGATCCGCAGCTATTGGTATTTGTTATCAACACAACTCCACAGGATGATGTTAGTAGCTTTCAAAAATATTTCCTGCAGAAGAGGTCACTTCCAAGTTATTTCTAGTATAAAAAGTTCTTAAGCTATCGATGTCTTTCTGCATTTCATTGCAGTCTTTCAAATTTGGGTTTTTGATTTATGATGGCAGTTTTGTATCTTAGAGAGATGTATACGTTTCACAACACTGAGTTCATTCTTAGCAACAGATAAGGCTCTCGAACAGTAGACCAGTAATTGACGTATACAAACTACTTGAAGAAACTGTAAAATTTCAGGCATATTTCCTTTCTCGTTTACGCGATTCCAAAGCGAAATGCCCTCCAAAGATCATCACAGCGGATTGCTCCATAAAAGATCGGTCAGTCTCTTTCATTTTCTGTATAGAGTCGCGGAACTGGAATAATAATGATACAAAACTTATTATCAGCGACATATTCGTTTTTTCTTCAGAGTTAGCAGACCGTGGCGGATCCTTTTTCTCTTTCACATAATTTATTCTTTATCATACATTGTTTAGGGAGTCTCTGTACATGGAAGGAGGAGTATATTTCATTACCTCACGGATTCTGATGGTTGACTTCTTACAAGAACGCATCCCAGTGAAGAATGTGGCTGGAATAATTGTCCATCGTGCGCATCAGTCTGTTAATTTCCTGATCGGTTTTGCAGTGGAAATTAGTTTGCTGCTTTTATAATTTGTTACAAGTGGGATATAATATTTGTTGGAACCTTTCAGGTTGCTAAATGGATTTCAAGAATCATTCATTCTTCGCTTATATCGAGAAAAGAAGACGGGTGGTTTCGTTAAGGCATTCAGGTTACTGGTTTCACAAATTTTGCATTGCTTATTCAAGTTCTTTATTGCTGAACAAACTAAACTGCATTTGTTTCTCAGTGACAATCCGGGTGCACTATCTGGTATGGGCGTTTTGCAGCGGTTGTTAAATCGATTATATATTCGAAGAGTTAGGCTTTTGCCAAGATTTGATGTAGATGTGAAAGGTTCGCTAGACCCGTGTTCCGTAAGTATTTAGTATATATTAACATTCATAAGAAGTATATATTAACAACATATATATTAACATCGTATGTTGACATTCATGAAAACGTACTTCACATTGAAATTCGTTTTTGTTTTGTGAGAAGAAAAATCTCACTGATTTGATAAAGCGAATTTTCTATTGATTTTCTCTTTATATTTAAGTGCCCCAAAAATGTCCCTGCACTGAGTTATAATTAAATACTTGAATGTGAAGTGATAAAGTGAATTAGAAAGTTGATTTCTAGCCACATATGATAGAAATATCACTTGACTTGCCGCATGCAATGCGAAGGGTTCAGTCACTGTTGGTAGACATAATACGTACTTGCGTTCGAGAACTTAGGCAGGCTTCACTACCCACTGATGTAAGTTTCCAAATAATATATTAGAACTTGCATTCCCCACTTATTGTGGAAAATTCGTTTATCTTCACAGTAGTTATAGGATACCCCAGAGGAAGAAAGTATACAGCCAGCTGCAGGTCTTTTGCCTTCCTCACTAGAAATACAGTTAAAAGGACGACAGTTTTCCATCACTGAAAAACAACAACGCCTTTTAGCTGATCTCAAACAACTTCGGAATCTTTTATACAAAGTAAGAAATACAATACTTTCGTGAATGAATATTTTTTGAGCTCTTTTAATAAAGTTTATAATGTAACTGCCGACATTTTCCAGGCTGAAGAACTGGATCCGATTACTCTTTATTGCTGTTTGGATGAAGTTAGAAATAATAAAAATGTGAGTTTCAATATTAGTTCGAGAAAAATTTTTGAGCGAATTAGATTTCTAACTGAAGCGGTCTTTGATGCAGCTCAGTTGATTTGGTTTCGGGTATCGTAATGGTCCCGAAGTTATTTGTTGCAGTTCAAGATTTCCAAAAAGTGTATATTGATAATCCAAATGAAATTTTCTAGCTGATTACAACTAACAGTGGTTGGTTATTCACACAGACATCTTCGAAACTATTTGCGGAAGTAGACAAGTTGTGTAGAATTAAATCTAACACTAAACAAAGTGTATTGGGTAAGTAATCATTTTGATTTGCTCAAGCTTTTTAGCGACTGTTGTCGAAGTTGTTGAGATCCAAATGCAATACAACCGTCCTTAACTCCCTTGTACTAGTTTTTTAGTTCTTATCTTTACTGCAGCATACGCATACCAACTTTTCGAGTCCAGCGGAGCGATTGATTTATTTGTATTATTATCACTGCAATCATCTTTTGCTGTAATATAGAACCGAAAGAACTTGTGGATAAGAATAAGATCTGAAGATGAAATTTTCAGAACCACCGAAATGGAAAGCACTTCTTAAAGTCTTAGAAGAGATCAAAATCAATTATAAACTGGACAAAATGAATTCTGAGAGAGGTACGCTATTATTTGCAGCATACAGGTTTGGTGGTTAAAATACTGTATTTCAAAGCTCATTGAATTGCTCTCTTCAAACTTTTTCATTTGAATTACTCTGTTTAAAACAGATGTCCCTTCTTAAAGTGCTTTTCAAAGTTTCATGAATTGTTTCTAGAACCAACAGTGTTATTAATTGGTGCAGGAAATGAGGTGTGTCGACAATTGCGAGACATCATTAGTTGGGGTGTAACAAAATTTTTATGGATCCAGAATGAGAAGCTGGGACAAAAGTTCATTGGTGAAGAAGGGAAAACTAAACCGGAGGCACAGCCTTCATGGGATCCTTCACAAATTATTCTGTTTGCCAATAACATCGAGGTTAATCATTATACAAGTCCATGTTTTTTCTCTTTCCAATTTTAGGGCAGAACTCCATGCTTTTCATCTTTTATTTATAGGGAGAAACAGGTAGCGAAATTGTGAATAATATGAAGGCATTACAAAAGGAATTCACTCGACGGAACCGAAAAAGGCGTCGTTTGTTTGAAGAAGTAAAGACGAAGCATAATTCAGGCAAACAGGCTCGACTCATGCGTTTCGGCATAGTGCAACTTAAAAAGATGACAAAAGTTAGTTCTGTTGCAGTGTATTTTGAGGATCTCAGCCGTCTCCGCTGTTGTTAAGGTTTCATTTCTTGATTAATATGGTCGTGTTCAAATGTTTATCAGAAGTACTGTCATCTTTTTTTTAGAACTTTATTAACTCCTATTAACTATATTAGTTAGTAAATCGAGTAAATTGTTTCAAAAATGCTAAACTAACTTCACTGTAGTTCGTTTTTCTAAACTGAAACTCTTATAGGCAGAGGAAAATGCATGTACCACTAGTTTAAATGTCGACGATGTTCAGTCTGGACGTCCGAACGATTCAGAAGGCGTTGAAAGTCAAGATCAAGATCCCCTCCTAGTCATTGTCCCTTCTGGTGAGCGATACAATCTCATTAGACAGTTGGAAACCTTTGAACCACGAATTGTTATTCTTTACCATTCCGATATGATATCCCTTCGGCTACTAGAGGTGAAGCATTATTTTTGGATTCTTTATTCTTAAAGTCAAGTTTTGATTTCTTCAAGTAAAATTTTTTAAATTAGAATTTGCACATGAAAGGAATATAATTTTCCGAGTCTTGAATAAATGCGAATGAACTGAAATGACATTTTTCAGAATCATTTCGAACAATCTTAATAAACCTATACTACATGTATTTGGTTAATTATGCACCGTTGCAGATGTATAGAGCGTGCCACTCTGATAAACAGTTAACAATATATGTTATTATGTATGCGAACTCAAATGAGGAAGAACGATATCTCTGCTCATTAAGAAAAGAACAAGTTGCCTTCGAGGAAATGGTCCGAGAGCAAGGGGTATGCCTGATTGTGATAATTATCTTCCGGAATTTACCGAAAAGTCTAATTTTATGTATCTTTTTCAGATGCTGATGTCTGCTAAATTTGAATTATTTTCAGACGCTGATGTCTGCTAGGGAATATGAAACAGATCGTGAAGAACCGCACAGATTGATACTTATGAGATCAACTAGGGATGCTGGTGGAAGAACTGACCAAAATGAAGGAAACCCGAAGGTGAATTTTTTTCACTTTGTCGAATTTCAAGAAATATTCACCATATGGAGCGCTTTTAAGCATGGGAACACAATTAATGTAATATCGCTGATATGAGATTACTTTAGGTGATAGTTGATATGAGGGAATTCCAAAGCGAATTGCCAACAGTGCTTTACAAACGAGGTGTAGATCTAATGCCAGCTACAATCGAAGTTGGAGATTATATTCTGTCGCCAAACATAGCCGTTGAAAGAAAAGCCCTCGATGATCTTACTCAATCACTTCATAGTGGTCGCATTTTCAAGCAGATTGAACAGGTCTTTTTATGAGTTATTGTTTTTCGAATTAATTTCTTAGGCGTATTTTCCAATACTACTGATTTCAAAAAAATGTCAATTTCTGAAATTCAATCTGTTACAAACAGTTCTCTGGATTTTTCATTAAATTAACGTTTGCGTACCAGTAACTTTCTTGTTATTGATTCTTTAACATCACGTTTTAGATGTTGCGTCACTACAAAAATGTAATTCTGCTTATTGAAGCAAATGTCAAAGATGATTACAAAAAAGTTAATGGTGGTCCCTTCCAGGTAAGCTTTTGGTCTTGATGTTATGTCTCACTTGTTTCTCTAATCTCCTAGAACATCGTAGCGTTCACGGCAAGATTTTAATCAAAATCAGTCTGAATTATTTTTGTTGTTGATGTTTAGTTATCCCATTATTTTGGAAAAATAAGGGAAGACGATAATTCATAGAAGGGAAGACAATAATTCATAGTTCATTGAAAATTGAAGGGCGAATTAAGTCGTCGCTGTCGTGAAACACGATCTCTTTTCACAATTTTGGTAAGAACATATCCAGATATGAATGTTATTTGGACTTTGGATCCTGCGCATTCATCTGAAATGTTCGAGGAGCTAAAAGTAATATATATATACTTCAGTTATGTCCCTATTTTGTAATTTACGACTGCTTGTATGACTATTTGAAGTATGGTATATTTTGTATTTGTATTTGAAGTATGGTATATTTTTTTTGCGATTCAGAACAAAATCTTTAGTGAATGTTAATGAATTGTTCAATAAATTACCACTAATTCATAACCAAATTCTAGGTTTTATAGTTAAGAAATATATTATACTTTCGTCTTGGATGTAGTTTACTGTTTTACAGCTAAATGAGCCGGAACCGAATTTGCTTCAAGCACTGGCAATTAAAAGTGATCTCGATGAATGCGCTGATGCATCTAACTCAGAATCTTAGGTTTTTTTTTTTTTTTTTTTTTTTTGGATTTCGTCAATATGCTCGAAAACGTAAATAAGGGATTCGGTTGTTAGACATATTTGTCCTACCAATTCCATTGATAGTTGTCGTGTCATCAGGTCAGATTGTTCTCCACTCGATCTATTATTTTTTTGAGAAATCACGTTGGAGAGACAATATGGATGAAATTTTGGCTAATATTACCAAAATTGTTTTCCTTTCCTACTTCGAATACACGATCGTATCTGAATCTTTTCTCTTAACTGTCGTTCTCAGTTATTTAACTTTTCGATTAATATTTGCTTTCAAAATTTTTCATCCACAGCCAACAGACAGTTTAATTCTTTGTTCCTTAAAACCTTCCCTATTACTAACTTCTTGTACTATTTTTTTCAGTTTCGCTGTCATTTTCTTAATAAATCAAAATTCACCTTTTTTACTGGTTGAATCTACATAGGTGATAAGGCCATATCGAAGCATTCGAATTCTGTTTTACATCGGCAAATGACACGTCTGCCAGGTATTTCGAGTGGTGAAGTGACGCGACTGATGAAATGTGGGAAAATGAAATGTTTATTGGATGTTGTTAACAGTGATACAAATGAACTTGCAAGCGTTCTAAACAACAAAAAGCTAGCTTCTTCATTGCATTGTTTTTTCAATACTGATTTCAAGTTGAAAACGTTAATGTCGTAATATTCATTCCTTCGTTTGCTAATTTTTGGAAAACGATCTTTATAAGATTTAACTTGGATGAACTCATAAAAACTCTTGAAGTAAATGCATGAAAAAAACCGGTGAAGTAGAACCCTGTAAACAAATCTATGGGAACTCTATTCTTTTCTTTTACTGTTTTATGTTGTATTCCTCCGAAATTTCTTGTTCTTCTCTCACTATCATCTCTTCCAATGCAAAATCGATCATTTACTGATAATACTGTACATTGAATTTCTAAGAACTTTGGCCGTTAAGTTTTCGGTTTTACTTAGTTTCCATTGTTTATACAGCCGTATAATTGTTTTTCACAGAATTCATATCTTCAAACTTATGTTCATTTGTTGGATTATTTCGTAATTTGTATTCAAGTTTTGGTTTACAATTTCTTATACTCGTGTTGACTTATACAGTTCTACTCGAACGTTTACTTTTTCGTTGTACAGTTCAGCAGTAACTCCATCATATCGAAGCGTATATATAGATTGTAATTTTACTCAGCGTGCATGTATTGGAAATTACTTGACTTTTGATAAAATGGTTTGTTTTTATAATAATCTTATTGAAGTTTTATTACATTTTTTCTTATCATATTGGAATATGCACAGAATACGCAGTGGGTTTAGAAATTCGAAAAATTACGAACATTGATCTTTGTCTTCATATACTAAGTCTTAATGCATATGAAACGCTGATATGAGCAAAGTTTGTTGACTTTTATTGTGTTATCTGTAATGTTTATTCTTCATATGGTTCGATTACTCAATTTATTAGCAGTACTTTGCTTTTTACCTCAACTTTCAACTAACCAGTAATAAATTGCGGAAACTTTTATTTTCAGTCTATAAGGAAATTGATTGTTTTTATATCTCCATATTAAATGACTAACTTTCAACTGCTAATGAAAAATTCTATGCTGGCAGGGAATTATTTATAACATTAGCAGATGCTAAGTGTAGCAATAACAATAGATAATTGAAAGAGTTTAGTGATCATCTGTTGTTGTTTTGTTATTAAACAATAAAGATATCTAGACGTTATTCCTGACTACCTTTCACATATCCCTTTGAGCGCTACCAAATTGAATTAGATCCTGAGTCTCTCGCTGTTGTATCTACCTATCTGTTCATGAAATAAAATCGCAGTAGGTGTAGTTTATCGTGTGAACGCAAAGAAAAGATTTCTATGAGATTTACCTTATTAATGCAGTATCTCAGGGAATGAGCCTTTCCCCCATTCACCACGCGAATTGTTCATTTCAAAAATAATCTATTAAATAAGTAAAATGGTAAAAATTAATTTGGTCCTGATTATATTCTTTTGATTCTAATTATAACTTTTAGTTTATTTTAATCCATGTTATGTTTTTTAATTTTAACTATACTTTAAATTTTAATTATGTTTCGTTTCTTGCTGAGCTCAAATTTCTTTTAACCAACATTGTCTGAGCTGAATGCATTATACACGATTTCGGTAAGGAAAAAAAAATCCTAAATTGATGATAATCATAATGAAATTTAAATCTGGAGCATATCATCTCACAAAAGTTCTCCCTTTTAGAGACTTGGTAGTTTTAATTTTTCAATAAATTATGATAATTAATTGTGATTAATGCTATCCCTCCTCCGGTTTATGTTGTACATACCCACTCTAGAGAGAAATCTTTGCGCTGAGTAATGCAATTATTATACCTGCAATCACATTCAATTTCTTCTTTTTTTTTTTTTTAAAGCACTCTTGGAATTGTAGAACTGATATTTATTATCGTTGAAAAGCTCAGTCGTTCTCGTATTTTGAATTGATGTTAATAGACATGTCAACAAAATTTTCTATTAATAAGAAAATTACTTTTGCTTTTATGTTGGTTTTCTGCATTTTTTCCTCCATCTTTTTTTAATATTCAAAATATTCATTTCAATTTTTAATATTCAAAGGGTTTTCTTAAGAAAGCAATCATTTCTTTAATCTTCCCAAATTGTTTCATATATTTTGTCAAATATTTTATGGAAATTCCTGCAAAATATGAGGAAGATATGGGACATGATTTCAAAATTGGAAAGTTGAGGATTTGAAAATTAACTGATCAAAAATACATGTTAGTAATTTCAATAAATTTCTACGCAACTAATGACAGTCTGTACGGTCAATAATATTCGACGTTGTCTACCATCGACATAATTTGGCTCGTTTGAAATGTCTTGTGAAATCAAAATGAAAACATATCTCCTACAGTCCCATTCATCAGCCACACTGTCTTACTTTTTAGATTTCAAACCACAGTAAAATTCGAAACAAATAAACAATGCAGTGATATACTTTAATAGAAGTGATAGTAAATTTATAATGGGAAACGCAGCAAGCTCAGCCAAGAGAATTAAATCAATTGGTACCTGTGTTAGTTCAGGACCCGAGAATCCATTCGAAATCGCATTCGTCAGAAGAGAACGGGCCTGTTTGCATGAAAGTTTTCAGGTCACAACAAATTGTTAAATTTTAGGTAGAAGGTACAATTAGGAAGCTTTATCAAACAAACTTTCGCAATTCGTTTTATCTCATCGTGCTGTCTTATTTCAAAAGAAATTAATTTCCATTTAGTTATTTCATTCGTTTATTTATCCATTAACTTGTTTGTTTCAATCAAAAGTAACATATATCTTTTGCGCCTCTGAAATTTACGATTTCTTTTTAAACTCTTTTAGAAATTAGCTAAAAGAAATCATTGGGATTATATTTGTGAAAATCCTAAACGATATTGCACCCGAATTAAAAAAGGTCATTTTCTTGCTTTTCAACTTCTTATAAAGAAATAAATTAATTAATCTCCGATATTTAAAACAATGAAGATAAAAAGTTGCTCAATGTAGTGAATTAGTGGTACTCAATAACAGATTTCATTATCGAATTAAAAAGCCTTAGGTGCCCACATAGTTTACACCGAAATTCTGTTTACAATATGATGAGATGAAGTTTCAAACGATCTTCTAAACCGAAACATATATGGGTTACTGAGGAACAGCGGCGCACAATCATCCAATGAGTTTGGTTTTAATTAAATTGGCTAGAAAACTGCTAACAAAAAAAAAAAAACATTTCTTATGTTAATACCTTATAATTCCCTGGCTAAATTCGAATTAGCCAAAATTTTTACAGCCTTTTGATGCTGAAAGATCGTCCAAAGTAGCAATGCCAAAATTGCCAAAACTGAGTGGACACATCGCACGGTTTACTGATTGTCTTGACCAAGTACGTTTTATTTCAAATTAATCGATAATAGAATGTGTTTTGGAATTTCAGAACTTTGTAGACTTTTAAATTGTCATATAGACTAAAAGGACATTTAGCACAGTTTGAATTTTGAAAAAGGAAAAGTTGAACAAGTGGGACTCAAAATGCTACCTATTAAACCAGTACTATTTAGTCCAATTTTATAATATAAACTTTACGGCTTGTTTTATGTAACCAAATTCTGTATCGGACCGTATTTCCATTCTAGCTATCCAGTATTGAAGCAAACATTGCTAGAAGGTACTGATGTTCAGATTTGTTACTGTAACTGTTTAAAAATTTTAACTTTAATGTTTTTGATGGTAATTACACGAATTTATTACAAACCAGTTTTTCATATTTCCATCCGATTAGAAGATTCAGCTGGATTGTTACTATTGGATATATTTTATCACAACAATTACAGTTGACAAATATGATTGGCTATACTGAAAATCTGCTTGGTGCTTGGCAAATGGCTCGTAACACCGGTCGAGCGCATTCTCGACAACCGTTTTTAGAAATGAACCAAAACAAAGAGAAGAATTATTTTGCCGTTATAGGCAATACATTCATCAATGAATTCATTCCCTATCTGAATGGTGAAAAAGTGAATCACTGCGTTTCTTTTTTTGGATTTATTAAAGTTCAGTTTAACTGACTGTCTTTTCCAAACTTACACTGAGAGAAGTAACAATAATTTGGCAGTACCAAAATTAAAGTCAGTTCACGAAATTGGTATTTAATTTTAGGAATTTCAGGAAGAACCAAGTCTGGATAAAAAGAAAGTGCGGTTTGCTTCCACTTATTCTGTAACAATGATAACCGACGTGTGGCAAAGGTTCTTCACCATTCTGGTAGCACAGATTACGGAAAGTTTTGAACAGGAACGGAAAAAGCGTAGCAAGATAATCAGTCAGAAAATACTAATACCGCATCAACTTAGTGAGGAGAATGCGCGATCGAACGAAAAGAACCGGTTAGACTAAAGTTTGAATATATAATATCATGGCTACAAACTAGTGGTCTTCAAAGCAAAGTCCTTTCAACAATTCAATGGTATTTTTTAGAGTTTTCGAAGCTTTGCGAAATCTCTAAAGTTAAGTCTTTCGAACTAATTTCAATCCAGTCAACGAGAGCATAATTTTATAATTGATCGTTTTCACCCAAATAAGCCTGGATTGCCAGTACTAGGCGTACGGTCATATTATACTAATCTCGTGGTCGTCACAAACGATGTACGAGTATTCCTGATACTTGAGAAATGATTATTGTTCATAGCTTCGCGGACTTGATATAATCATCTTCCAATGATTTATTGCAGATCTGGTTTTGGCAGCAATACGAAATCAGAAAGAGTGGTATTTAGTTCCTGATTTTTGTTTCTCACTTCGCCCCTATAACTTATTCCCGTTTGTTTCGTAACTTTTCTCCTATTAGCGATTTAGGAGTTAGATATCATGACAACTAAATTATCAGAGATCTCTGTCAGATAAAGAGTGCTCTTAAATCCTGTCACACGTGATAAATCGACGAAAGTTACCCCAGAGACGATAGCTCAGTTCCCCTTACTGGAAGTCATTCAATCAGCAGTTCTTTTAAGTGGTTCAATATCGAAACTTAAGTTAATTTCATAAATTTTCGATTTATTTGAAACTATATTCCAGGACCAAATTCCCAGAGATCAGGAAAAATGCAGCAATTACAATAATTAGAGATGACTTCTTTACTCCATCCATCTCCATTCATCTTTTATGGCTTGCTAAGAGACTATATCAGGAAAGACGACACCAAATGCAGAAGAAATCAATATCTGTCGAAAATAGACAAACAATGTAGACAAAACAATTTCTGCAGACTTTCCTGAAACTGCTACAAACATCCTCTAATCATTATGCATTAAGCATGCGAATTCCTCAATCATTATTTCTTTATTGCTTACAAAACATAGACATTCTTTAAATGCTGACTTTCATTCCTTTACATTAGCACGAGTAATATGTAAGCCATTGGTAAAGATCGACTGACATCAGGTGATCCAAATAAACATAACGCAAGAATCTAATGAATTAATAAAGAGAAATTTTTAATGATTGGTATCGTACATTATTTTAACGAAACACTTCGAATCTTGTTCTGTTTGTATAAGGAAAAAGAAATCATAATTGTACTATATTTTGAAGTGCTATAATAAGACATGAAAAGTTCCACTTTCATCTGACTTTGTATAATAATAAAGCATTAAATAAAGTACATAAACTAGAACTCATTCCCACATCATGATTATCAAAAATAGTTAATTTTATCGAAAGAATTTTCGAATTAATCTGTTAATATGGGACAATGTAGCTCAACATCTAAACAATTTGAGATGATTGAGGGTTTGACTGGGCCATATTTGATTTTGATAAGACCTAAAATTATACAAAGCATTCAAAATTAGCAACAAAGTCGTGTAAAATGATTAGAAACTTACTGTGCCCACTCGAGTTATCCGTTCAAGTCTCAGGAGAAGACAGCAGTTAGATTCTCAAAAGGCAAAGAAAATTAAAAACTAGTATGGAAATGGTCAGATATGTGGAATACCGAATAAGAATTTCATACCAAATAGGGATTTTTTCTCATATTTTCAATGCCATTATGAGTTTTCAAATCCAGTCACATGACGAGTTTGATTAGGAAGAAATGAAAGCTAAGTTGAAAATCAGAAACTGACTGAAAGGAACGCCATTTTGGATATATAATTGGTGAATTCATCGGTAGTTCCCCATCTGCATCGCAAATAACCGTATAAATTTGCTCCGTTCATTAAGGCACCCATTATAGCTACCACCATCCACTCCCATTTCAGGGTCACGAAAGCAATGCATATTAATATCATCCACATAGCTGGTGCTGCAACCAGAGCACCCCAAAAAATTCGCCGTTCCAAAGCATCGAAGCGGGACATATCCTATAATAATTTCTAATGATATTTTTACAATGAAGAGAAGTGAATATGTTTTTTGGTTTTATAGAAGATGGCTTTTTGCTGAAAATACTTGGAAAGACCAAAGTTAGGATTAAAATCCAGAAAAAATCATCAGACAACGAAACTGTCCTTTCCCCAGGAAATCACTCATCACCACTTGTATACAAGAAACTCTGACAAACTTCTTCACTTATCTTTCTGGAAGTTTTACCTTTGCTGATTCATATCGCCAATGACTGTTACCTTCAGCATCAACAAAATTCCACCAACGAAGCCCGACAAGAAGGCGTCCAGTTATATTTTTTACGGTCCAGAAATCAATGGATAACAAGGTAAGCTGAAAAGAGCAGTAGAAAATAGTCATAGCACTGCAAGAGATTAAAAGAGTTTTATTCATTAACAAGAAAGAATGAAGAAATCAAAAAGGCTTTAAAAACTTACAGTAACTAAAAAATGTATGGTAAAAGAATTTGTGAAGAAATACGCAAAAACGTAAAAGAAAATAGCGGCTGAACGAAAGATCACATGAGAAAGTACAATGGATGGATGGCTGAAAGAAAACATAATGATGGATCTTTCATTAATGCTTTCATTAACATTTCTATTTCTGACTAATTAACGTAATTTATAGCTACCAGCACTTTTTCAATACCCTAAATTAATCCTTCATTGTTCGCCCAGCTTTTAAGCTATGTTATTCAACTTTCTTTTGCTTTTTAAACGTTGGCTATACTTTTCATAACGTACCTAACTGAAAAATGGGACAATATGAAATCCCCCTCACATTCGCAAAACTTAATTCGCAAGGTTACACTCTGCTCTGACAACTTACAGATGCTTTCCTTGTGTATATTTTGATTTCCCAACGTACCCAATAAAGTTGTCAAAAAAAAGCAAATCCTGACGAAATTATACCTGAATGTCCCTTGCGTTCCGAATTTTATAAATCCTTGTCCTGGAGGGATATTCAATTTCGAATCAAAATTCGCAGCCATGTTGTCTTCGTGAAAATAATCAAGTATTTCTAAGAACGGTTTTACCTTTAAACACAGCTATTAATTTAAATTCTCGAAATCTAAAAATCACTACAAAATGTTGCTCCGCAATAAATAAAAAACAAAAGCCGATAATAATTAGTCTGAGCAAGAATATAATCTCTATTGTTGAATCTAAAAATCAGCGGTCATAGATGCATTTATCAATTCATTTATAATAGAAGTGCAACCGTAGATACTACATTCGGAATACTTATTATTAACGTAGCATCACTGACTTCACTGTATAGTTAATGCATATTGTTAGATCTGATGATTTACTTAAAAGGATAAAATAGTGTGAGATGCTGCCATATCCCCAATTAACAGTACAAGTGGAAAAACCAAACAAGTTTTGTTTTTTGCAGAGGCGTTATTCCAAATTAGTTCAAAAGAAGCAATACTTCACTACCAATCTGAGTGGAACAGAGTAGCAAGGATCTATTACAAAAGAAAACAATAACCGCATAACTCCTTGCCTTTCTACGTCCCTCTTCCTTTTTCTGCTGTCTCCTTTACAGGCGACATACTTGACAGCGAAAAATAAGGAACAGGACGAAGTATCAACTAAGACAAAATTCTGCACCAAATTCTTGACATTTAAACTCAGATCCACACATCTCCGCTTCATCTTCGTCCAGTTAAGAATTCCGAACAAAAAAGCCGAATGAACCAACAAACTCTACAAGAGCTGGACATATAAAAACAACAAGTAAAACAGTAGTTAAAACAAAATTTATGCAGTATTTGAAAATAAACTACATTGCATCAAAACTTTATATGGAGATTTATTATGAAACCAGTTATGGTACAATGTCAGTAAATAATTACATTTCAGAAAAGACCATCAAAACATAAATACTACTAATCGGATGTGAGATCTAATAAATTTTCTTATGTCGGAACAATAACACTATATAATCATTACAGTGATATTCAATTCCGATGTATGTCTCCACTTTCATTTGGTCAGCAAACAGATTCCAAATTGTAAGATTTATAAGAACTTACTGAGGCAGACATTTGATCAAGTAAAATAAATAAGAAATGATAAAAAAACAATAACGAAATCCCGACAATGCCGCTCAAAATAGCGTTGATTTCCAAAACATCATGGATTTCGAAGTAGAACAATGACAGTGTCATTCCAAAGAGAGAATTTTTATATTGTCCTGTTATTTACAAATTAATACAGTGGAATTTTAGTCCCTTCCGTATTCTTCATTTTATGTCCAGCAATATAGCAATTTCTTCTTGCTCACACCGGAGTCTCAACTTCTTTTCTACTATCGCATCTAGCAATTTCTCATGCTCACCAGCATTAACATCTTTGTAATCCATGATGAGTGACTTAGACCACGGACATTCAGCATACGCTAGGTAGAACACCTTCAAAAAGACGATATATACTCAGCAGTGAAATCTTCATAATTTGAAATATTATTTTAGAAACGTTACAGATATGAGTGGTAGAAAAGTAATGAAACATTTCTAACAGCTATTATAGAAGACTGTGGGAATTGTAAACCAATTTATACTCAGATTAAGTGAATAATTTTAGAAAAAAATATTAATTTGAAAAGTGGGAAAAAAAACCTCGCGTGCACGCAGGATATCTTTTCGTTCATTCTCGATGAGCAATAATAGACGCCAAAAAACATCATCACGATGGCAGATGCGCTCACTTGACTTCTTCACAACTGCTCTAAGACGATGCAACTCAGGCGACTGGAAATCGTTCGTCTCTAGTAGTATTCTGTGTCGGAGCAGTTCAAGATACACAGAACCAAAAGCAAGACAGTAATTCGCATGCCAATCTAGAATAAAATTAAATTCAGTTGAATTCATCTAAGTATGTAGAAGTTCCTTTTTAACATTCTCTAGAACTGAAATCAAACAAGTACTTATTATGAATCAGCGAAGGTCTACTAATGAAATCAATATATTTAATATACTTAATGACTGCCAAACCCATTCATCTATTGAATCAGGAAAAAAATTATATCTCGAAATGAAATCTAAAATGCATGGGATCTCTGATCAAGAAAAAGCTGAAAATGTACGATGAGCGGAAGGAGACAAAGTATAGAAAAGGAAGGCTCAAAGTGTAAAGATGGAAGTTTCTTTCTATTATTCAAGATATAAACGTTTAAATCGTAAAAATGAAATTGGGAACCATACTTTTGTTAGAATAAAAAAATCAGCGCAAAAACTAAGATCATAACTTCCGTCTAAAACATAAACGCTGAGATACGACTATACACGAGCTGATAATTGCTAACGCCTGTTGTTAAACTTTTTCGTTTAACCAACTCGATGTTCATAGTGATGGCACAAGTTGAAAATAAAATCATACCTTCTACATCATTTTCCAGGAATCTTCTTAAATGTATAACACGTGTTCCTACAGCACAACAGTCTATATAAATCCTCAAAAACGATATTTCTGTTGGAAATTTTTGATAAGCCATTACAGATGCTTCCACAAGGAGGCGTTGGGGCTCACATGGATTACTCGTGATATGCATTTTCAATAGTTCCAGATATTTTTTCTGGAATTTCAGCATTAACTCCTGGATGAATGAGCTGCTTAAACCGTACCAAGAAAAAAAACAGCTCCAATAAGAAACAGCTTACTAATGAAGGATACTAAGCGAAATGAATGAATTAAAAGCAGCCAAGTTTCCTGAGAGAATACTTTATTTAATCGAATTATTAACTGCTAGGAATGCATAACTTTGTCCCTAAAAGTATAGTTCTTATTTTCAGCTTTATTCGTTTACAAATCGGTAATTGCTTTTATCACCAGATCAAGTCAGCATTCCCTTTTGTTCAATAAAAACAGAAGCAATTTTAGTCTTAAGGATAACGAACCGTAAATCTACGCTGTGAATTATTCTTCATGATGCCAGACAGAGTTGTATAACATTTCCTTAAATTATGTACTCTTTTACTGTTATCAGCATAATAATATGCAAAAAGAAGAAACAGTGACGCAGCGAGATCAACTGCAGAGCCTTCCCATGTTTCGTTCACGAAATCAGCTGTCAAAAGATTATGGAGACGAATGTTAACTTGCTTTTCAATTTTTGCTGCATCTGTTGTCTAAAATTACATAATAGCTGAAAGAACTTTAAAGTGAAGAAGCCTATGCTTGTGTAAGATCTATACAATTATTTTACATTCGTATATTCATGAAAATCCTCAGCATATTGCTTTCGGTTTTACTGATACATCAAAGTACAAGAACACTTCATTCAGCATATCATGCCATGCACAGCCCACAAGTAAGTTTCATTAAAGAATGTTACCAAATAAAAGAACAGCTTCAGATGCACACAGAGTTAACCATTAAAGAGCAAATTAAAATCAAATTAAAAACAGTTATTAAGTAATAAAGATGTTTTAAGCAATAACCCAAATTTTCAAAAAGTAAGTCTAGTAGTCCTTTTCAAAGTTAAAATTACCACATTAGCGATAGACCTTCCTTCACATATGAAACTCGCGATAAGACGCTGCTTTTCGCTTTCGTCATCAGTTGCCGATATACAAACAATAGCCATACGAAACAACGAAATTGCCCGTACCATTTCAACCTTGCTCCACATATTCGTTATGAGGAATTTATTGGCACATGCTTTTGCTGCGCCTTTCTCCCCCAGTTCATACATCTAAACAAATCAACACAAACTACCAATAAGTCCCCTTCAACTGTTATTTTTACTCGTACTTTTCCCTGAACCCCATTTCAATGATTTTTCAAAGAAATTGATTTTCAATTAAAGTTTGACATCTATAAGGCACACCTTTTCTGCAAATGTTGCCATCAGTGAGGCATTGTTAACATTGTTGTTCCTATTGCATATATTTTTTGCTTCGTCCCGAAATTTCTTCAGACGCATTTTTTCGTTCAAATTACCATCCATTTTAAGAAAATTAAGATATCTAAATAATTACTAAAGATATCAAACAGCATACAAGGTACTTACTGATGTCGTTCGTAATTGACAGAAAAGATTCTAAACTCTTTAGACAAGGTTTTAGTAATAGTAAGACAGATATGACTATTTCTATTAGTATGCTTTGAATTTATCATCCATATTGTATACCCACTGTTACTTGTGGGAATGAAATAAAGTAGAAAGGACTGTAAGTTGAGATCAATTTACAGTAAGATCATGATCAATGAATCCAATAATCGGAGGAAATAAAATCTGGAAATTTAAAACACTGATGATGTTTTATATAACATACGTGAGTAGCTGTGACGATAGCAGTAAATCTCGTTCTTCTTGTATATAACTGGAAGCCAGTTCGAAAAATCTACTCATCGATTTATCAAAATTTCTCAAACGCAGAGAAAGATCAGGAAAAATAGCAAACTCATGCATAATGTTTGTTGATAAAGTTGAATCCTGAAAAAATGCAACAAAAGTTTCGAAATAATGGAAAATGGGAAATCGTCCAGAAAAATCGAAATTCCAATAAGTAAACCCACTGTTTCTGCTTCTTAAATAGTTAGAAGCTATTAAATTAAAATAAGTATCGATTTTTCATTGTATATCAGTTTCCACATGTGGCATGTTTATGTATTAAAATTTCCATTAAATTATGTATTAAGAAATTGTTTGTGTATTAATGTTTTTACATATTTTATTAAAATTTAAAAAACTGAAAGCATAAGAAACTAAATGTCATGAATCCTACAGGAGAGATCATTACTCGTTCATGTCCTAATATAGTGCCACTAAAGTTTTACTGACACCGTGTTCAGATTGTTATTACTAATCAGTTTAGTGCTCCAGTCTGATCCTGCAGCATCCTAGCGTTCAAATAATTTTTGGAGATGGGATTGCAAGGAAATAGTTCTTTAATATTACTAAAAGTTTACTGCAGATATTCGCATACCCGACCATATATCACTGCTCCAAATTCTTCCATAATACTGCAGAAAAGATCGAAAGTAACAGGGGGACTAAACATATACAACACATCCTCAATATCTTGAAACATCACAACTCGTTCTCTGTCATCGAACTGCAATCATTACAAAATGAATTAAAACTGTAAAGAATAAAAGTCCTTAGATGTTGCAACTTTTTTTTCTTTTACTTAGGGGATACATACCGTCGCGCTTAAATCTCTAATTGGTCTCCACTGATACTGCGTGCGCAAACGTTCTACTTCTATCCAAACCAGATGACAAGGTAATTTTAAGCCCTTTGAGCCAATTCTGTTACATAATTCCGCCTCCGTTTTGTCATATTCTGACTGTTCCTCCTCGCATAGTGACCGATCTGTTTTTACCGCTCCTTCCTTTATGTGTTCCATCGATTTAGCCCATCCTAAAGGTAAAAACCGCAATGGTTAAAAGTCTTGACATCACTAAATACTGGAAATTTTGAAAATGAAGTTAGAAATAAAATCCGATTCAAAAACCTTCTGCGCCTTCATCTCCGATACGTGCAATTCCACTGTCCCAGAAAACTTCGAAAAATTTTCGTTTATCTTCCAAGTTCGCATTTTTGAATGATTCCGGAACGCATAGGTTAAATTCACAAATAGCTTGGGCCATTCCAATTGCCTATAAAGCATAAATATTACCTTCTCAGAAAAGAAAGCAAACGAAAGCAAATGAAAGCAACGTAACCTTTCTACTTCCTTTCAATACAGCCCTTTCCTTCCCTACTCCCTCTGTAAATAAATTGAAACAAAATATATAAAAACAAAAAAATGAGAAACACAGGAGATATCTAATTGTACTCATAAATGCCCATGACAGAGTCATTCATGTGAAAAAAATCTAAACAGTAAAAATTTTCATAAAACATTAAGTTGCCTTTTCAGTATGTCCACATTTTAATAAAAGACGTATTTTGCGAAGGACCACTGATGCCATGAATTGTTCAGTGTTTGGCAGTGCCTTATGTGACAATAATTTACCGGTACGTATTTCATCAAGTTTCTCCAAACATACTTTCATCTTCATGCACTAAAACACTGAGTTAAAAAAAAAAATCTGAGAAACAAAAAGATCACTAAATTAGCTGCCTGTGGAAGATAATTACATGAAAATACATAATTAACATGGACGATAATATCAGATAAAGTGAATTATCATATTCTCCAATAATATAAAAAAGCCTATTCATTTCAAACATAATTCACAATTCAATAGAGGTTTTTCCATCACAAACCTGATTAGCAAGATTGAACCGCCGCGTGTCACTCTCTAAAAGATCAAGTATGCCTTTCCACATTTCCGGATCATTGACATGTTTGAACTCCACCTTGACATAAAGAGAGTGTTGAAAGCAATTATTGTTAATGAAGCAAAAGTATAATAACTGTTGAAGTAAAACAGAAGTTCTTTAAATACTAAGAAGTATAATTAGAGCAACAAACTAACATCTCTAATTTCGCGACTGAAAACATTCTCATCCCATAATTGCATTCCAATTTTTAACCGTTCCAGTTTGAGCTTCACACAGTTGAAGTTAAAAGAAATAGCCTGCAAGTGCAAACAAAAATAATATCCACAGTTACACCGATACCTCAAAGGTATGAACATTCCTGTTATTGTTACTGAAGTGGGATAAAAGTTGGAGACCTATTACATTTCACAAAACAAAAAGAAAAAAACGACAATGAATCTTCATGCAAATATTTTTTTGACCAGAAAACAAAGATTCACTTGGCATGAGCGAAATATTAACCTTTGTAACATACATAAATATCCGCCAATACTTCACAGTAAACTAATATTAATACATCACATTGTTACCCGCAAACAGCAGCAAAGATATAAAATAATCCAATACCTTGTCCAAGATGCTCATTTTTCGCTCCAAGAGCTCACGATTCGTAAGCCGCTCATTCCTTGCCTTCTTATCTTCCAGGCTGTCCTGAGCCAAAAACACTTCATCCTTAAAAAACTCAATTACATCACAGTGATAACTGCAGTATTTGGAGTGATATGAAAATGGCAAAGGGAAACCAAATAAATTAATTCGACGAAAAAACATATAAGTACAATAATTCCTACCTGAACTGCCAAGAATCTCAGCCACAATTCAATATTATGTCGATCTTTTCCTAATTCCGCATTATACTTGCGACTTTTTGCTTCCGGTGTTGTCTCAGCCAAAGATCTTCCACCTTGAACTGCTTTACACTTTTCCAGGCTCAAATTTCCACTCTCATCCTTAATTAGAAGTGAAAATTATAAGAAAGTGAAAACTCGGAAATTATAGCAATATAATTGAAAGAAAATAGTATCACTTTCAAATCATTTTCTGACAGAGCAAATTTAGACAGCTCAATGTAATCAGTGCAAGGCTTTAGTTCTTTTCTCCTCCATAATCGTTCTGGTTCTTCTTTCCAGGCCTTCCTGACTTTATCGCTGAAGTATCTTTGAAAGTTATCCTTCCTTTCAGAAGTGCCAAAACGAAACCTAAAAGCACAAAATATAAAACCAATTTTCTGTAACGAAAATGGATAAGGAATTACCCTGACGAACTCTAATCAATCCTGGCAGAAATAGCTAAACTAGCAACAGTATTAAGAAGAGCCAGAGAAGACAGCGCAAATCTAAAATTCTTTCCCTTGTTAAGTACATCACTTAACGAAGAAAATAAATATTTGTAATTTAACAGTAATAACTTTAAGACATACCTTTCAAGAAGTTCGTTACCACCAAGAACTTTTTTGAATAGGAGTTCGTACTGTGCCACGTCGCCCTTGTATAAAGATTCATAATGTATATTAGAACGATCACCTTTCAAATCCATCATCATGAATGATCTCGCGTTAGATGGGTCGAATTCCACCATAAAGCTCCACCGATGATTTGCCTAAACTAACAAAAAAACTGAAAATACAATTGCATAACAATCTGACAATACAAAATCTTAGTTTTGCAGGTTAAATCAAGTGGTTTTGAATCACCAGTAGAAGAGAGGTGGTTTGATGGCTACACCTTCAAGTAAATCTTCGAAAACGTGTATGCGGTTATGTCTGACATCGTCATGCCATCTTCGTCGGTAAGCGTTTTAACGGGATAAATAAATTCAATAATGATTTTGGATCAGCTGAATCGTGGCTAAAAGACTACATCTCCGCTCTAAAACTAACACAAAGTATTTGCGGGGCTGAAGGTCGCGTATATTTATTTTCGCTTGAACTCGAACTGAAGCTATCTCTCGATGAATCGGACGATGAATAAGATGATGATGAGGAAGTGGATCGTCTGCGTCTCTTTTTTTTGAAGAGTGTTTTGACTTTCTTTTTTGTTTCATACTTACAATAGGCACAGTGTCCATAGGTACCTCGATATCACTTTCATCATCTGAATTGATGCTGACTATCTGCAAAAGACATCCAGCAAAAATATATTTAATTTCTACATACCTGAATTTTATGTCCTCGCAACTAAAATAGTCACTGTCTATAAATCATCTTCCTCAATACGGTAACAGTTCTAGCTGAAAGCTCCCACTCTTGTTTTTCCGTTCTTCCAGCTTACTTATCTTAATGACAACTTTTCTCCTCATTCCCCTTTTATTTCCTTAACAATCTTGTTTAACCACAGCCACAAAAACGATCGGATGATCGTATGCAAACAGACAAATTGTCTCCATTATATGACTTCATCTCCTTTCTTCTCTTACCATCTCCCAAAAGTACTGAGAGAATCCAGAGTTGTTTTAGTATCCAATGAATATATCCACTAATGCCCGCTAACAGAGTCTCTCGAAAGAAATTATCTTTCTGGATAATACACAATCACCTCCATTTCGGTAATACCTGATGAACCAATTATAAGTAAACGCTGAAACCTTAACTTATCTAATACAAATCGTCTTTCACATTTAGCTCTCAATAATTTGCAAAGGACCAAAATGACGATACTTTGATAGAATGCTGCGATAACATCCGCTCCCGTTCAAGTTCTTTTTTCCGTTTCGCTTTTTCTTTTATCTTTTTTTCCTGACGTTCACGTCTTCGTTGCTCTTTATTTTCACATTTTTTCTTTGATCTCGAGGCAAAAGAACCGAAACGACCACTGAAATCGTTCTCTTCATCGGGTGAGGCAATACGACGTGGAGGAGAATCCCGATCATATGCGGGAAACATTGTTCTGTAAGTAAGTGCTGATAATTGCCGACAATTAACTTATTACTCATGGCTTTATGGCTATAGCTAGAGGAAGGAGGAGGAAGAACGGTCGCTCTTACGTGTGATCACAGTTTTGAAACCTAAAACTTCGTTCAAAGACATATACAGGGTCGAAAAAGTATGCTCAATAGTTGCTAATGATGCAGCCTCTTCCTTCCCCCTTCTTCCTTATACTAGCAATCGTTTGATCAGAAATCTCGTTCTTCAAATCTTTTATTTTATAACAAACATTAAGTCTAAAGAATTATTCCAGAAACGGAGTAGCATGAAGTACAAGCTGATAAACCGAAGACCCCAGCACCATTCACACTTATATATTCCAAGCGAGGGAGTAATACTAAAAGTCTCGCAAGCAAAAAGACAATCTTCAATAGCGAACCGAATCCCACAAGCCCTTTTTCGTTACTAGTTGGCAGAGAAGGAAGACTCTCGAGGCTCTCGTTAGTGCTATGCTAAGAAATTTGAATTCTGAAGTTAGAGAAGATCTATGTGAATTCATGTTCAATGATATATGTATTATATTTATATATATACATATATTATATATACGTATATATAGTCATATACATATATATATATATATATATATATATATATATATATATTAGTCTATCATCTATT
>NW_018108204.1:347956-361599 GCF_000183805.2 Loa loa
ATATATATATATATATATATATATATATATATATATATATATATATATTAGTCATCATCATTCCAGAACGGCTTTATATATATATATATATATATATATCGATGCAGTCATCCATTCGGCTGTCCATTGTCCATTGGAGGACACAGACACTTGATGTCTACTGTTATTCACTTTCTTTTAGTTCGTTTGCAACGCTCAAAAACAGTTTGACAGTATAAAATATATGATGGAATTAATGAATTGATTTTGATGGAATTGATATATCAATTCGTACTTCTACCCTCATTTAAAGTGTTTGGTATTGTGGAATAGACAGTTCTGATTGTTAATTTACTTTTATTACGTTTTTTTTTTCATTAAGAAGGCTAATTAAAGATGAAGTAATAAGAGAGTAGAGTTGTAATAGTAGAAGTAAGGCATTTAACTATTTAAACAATGTCTTCTTATTGGGTTTTAATTCAACCAAAGAGATGCTCGAATTGCGCAGTTTGACAATTAAAGTAGGTGGTTACTGAAACTGAAAGAAGTTGGTGATATGACGTCGAAATCAAGAAGTTGATTTCTTGAGTTTCTGTCGTTGCAGCACTTGCGCAAGTAGTGCAATTGTGACGCTTTCATTTACTGCTTGTGGTACCAAATTCTTCTGCAACGTTTTATGTTCTTGCTTCTTAAGTAGACCACTGTTTTGCATTTTGTTCAGTACCTGTACAATGAGACATATTGATTACGTCCTATAAAATCATACCATGCAATTTGCAACAGAATTCATCTCTTAGGACACTCTTAAAAGTGATCAGTCTTTGTCCATCTATTTTCTGTCATCATCTCAATAAATAGGTGTGGCGGATTAAGCTTAATAGATTAAGGGAAATCCCTAATATTGATGAGATCTTAGGATGTTACTCTCCAAAAAAGGACTTTTTCGAGAAGTTCTGTATTCATTGGTAGATCACAAACTGCTTTCCTCAAATTTCCAACAATTTCTTTCTCACTTATTGATACATCTTCATCCAACAACTTGTTAAACGCTTCCTGAAAGTAGTGGACGATGATGTACCGGTGAATAGCCATTCATTTTGGGTTCAGTTCCTTGGATTCCAGCAAAAACTGACTTTTAGAATGTTTTAGATGTTGCACATCACATTAGATATCATTTCATTTGAAATACGACGATGTCAGCAAATTCTGGCCTTACTCTTTTGTGGACTGTTTTTTAGCCAAAAATTGATTCACTCACAAGTGTTACTGTTTTTTCCTCTTCTGTCCCATGAAATTACTTACTGTTTTTTCCTCTTCTGTCCCATAAATCTCGAGAATTGTTCGTATTTGTGCAAGTCCGTCAGCATACGATCGATCTTGTGGCTCGTTCGGTTCACTTTGTTTTGCATCAATGCTAAAATTTAAATATAACTCGTAGGGGAGTAATTTCTGCACTTATGGAGGAGAAAAGTTGCTTCTAATCATTTAATGAAGGAAGTGAGAAGTTTGAAATCAAAACTGCAACTTGCATCTGAGAAATTTCAAAATTGACAGTCGATCTTTCAATGAAACGCATTTTCTTGTAGCAACGCGATTGTTTTTTATCGAACATAAACGCATTTGTTTTGTTAAAGTCACCAAGTGTTGGACGATAGTATGTTTTCAGTTTCAAATCATTTAATTTAACGAATTTGTTCAAACAAAAAATTTACTTCATATCAGCAGGAGATGCTGTCATTGTCGCTTTTCCGTTGTCCTTCACACATTTCAACTTCTGAGTACTTTAAAATAAAATGAAGTAGATTTGTATTCTAAAAACAATTCTTAGACATCAAAATGAATAAGATTGGTTTTCCGGATCAAAGTGAAATCAAAGACTGTAAAGGGTTAGGGTGGAAAAAACAAAACGAAAAATCATATCTGTTTGAACTCCATTCCCTTCTCTATCTCTTCATCGGGAATCCTGAAATGTTCCCAGTCAATTCAGCAATTCTAACTTTTTTTTACTCGTATTAGTTTTAATTTTACTGATAATGAATAATAATTTTAGTGATCTCCTAGATTTTTGGCGTCATACCTGAATTCTGCATCTTGATCACTACAACTTGTTGGAGTATCTGTTGAGGAAGAGGCCACATTTGATGAGCTGATTTCATTCATCACTTCTTTCTCTTTGATTTTATTCGGTACCAACATCATTTCCCGTTCTTCTGATGATTCTGATTCTGCAGCACTAATTGAATTGTACAAACTATCCATTTCTTTTAGAACTGAATTGTTACTTCTTTTTGAATTTATTTTGTTGCCTACAACCGGTGCTGCTGTCGTCCCCTCTGTCCCTTCCGTAATGTTGTAATTTCTTATTCAGACGATGACATACCTGGTCCCTGGGTAGTGTCACTTTTTGTCTTCGCAGTTTCATCCGTTGTATATCGGACTCGTTTTGGCGCTGTTGTCATATCATGTACTTTACCCTTTTTCTGAATGAAAACACGCATGATTTTCCGGTCATTACCGCGTATTCTATCACTTTCACGTGTCGTTGTTGATGTAAGATCTTTTATTTTCATGTTATACTTCGTAGGCCTAACGTCTACTTTTGTTCTTACCATTTTTTCTCCTGATTTTGCGATCATTGCTATTCGTTTTTTTTCTTCACCAGTGAGACCGTCTTTCTCATCGGTTTCAGATATTTCGTTTTCTGTAATTGGACACAGCTGTTGCGAGAGACTTTTTTAATGTGATTGAAATATCTGGTTTCACCGGAGAAGAAACTGTCATGGCTGGAGGGGTTAAAATGCCCGTTGTTAGTGTAAATGGCGATGCTAATGAAATGAAGCTACCTGGTAATGTTGCAGAGGTAGAAGCGGATCGTTTTGTTTCCCCGATACCTTCCAATATCTTATCCTTTCTTCCTCGATCTTGTAAAAGTTCTTTTTCTGGTTTTCTCCTAAAACTCAGTTTTCCCCGAGCTTTCGCTTCTTCACTCTCCTTTTCACTTCCTGACGTTAACATTGCATCCACTCGTTTCATTTTTCTACCAAGTTTATCACTACTTTTAAATTTTTCTTGCCTGTTTCTTTCATTTTTTCCGCCTCCCCCTCCACTTTAATTTTTTTATTACCAACTTCACCTTTCTCCTCGTTTATAGTACCCTTATCTCCTTTATAAATGTCATGCCTTTTTACTTTCTTTGCTTTACGATTTTTTATTTTATACTGTTCACTCGTATTTTCCCAACTATTTCTGTGTTTTTTGGCTTTCTTCGTATCTCTAACCTTTTCAGATTCATTAAGCTCATCAGAAACCTTTCCTGTTTTTCCTTTACTTCTAGCTTCTCCTTTCGTTGCTTTTTTTCTGATTCGCTGATACTCTCTGATTCTTTATCAGATATACTTCTGTCTTTTTCCTTTCTAGTCAAATCCCTCACTTTTATCTTCCTCGATGACTTTTGAGATTCAACAGGGACTTTAAATTCCCTACCCTTTTTTCTACTTACTTTCTCCATCTTTTTTCCTTCCTTCTTTTCTGATCCACTGATACTTTCCGAATTCGTACCGGACGTGTTTACATCCTTCTTTTCCACAGTCATTCCTTTTGCTTTATTCTTGCCCAAAGTTTTCGTGAGTGTTTCTTCGATAATTTCAGCAGTTTTTGCCAGTTTCTCTTCTGACTTTTTGTTCTTTATTCTCTCCTTTTTAACTTTGTTGACCTTTCTCGAATTTTTCATTGCACAACTTCTGGGACTTTTTACACTCTGTTTGATTTCACTTTTAACTCCCGTTTTCCTTGCCACATCAGTTCTTGGATCTAATTTTTCATTAGTCCTTTTCACAGTCTTCTTGGAGGAATCGCTTGATTGCTCTTGCATGTCTAAAAATTGAAAAGAGCCAGAATCGTTCACAATGTCATGTGCAGGTTATCTTGAAAAAGCTCAGTAATTTGGAGTGAAAATCCTAATTTCTCAAGGATTTAGAAACATGGCTATGTGTTATCAGAAAGTGCAGATTTACGGTAAGAAACATTCTAGCAAGGAAACATATTGCAATTAATATAATGCCATCTAATACTTCATATAAAGTATGTATTAGATATATCAAAGCAATCACAGTTCTTCTTTCCTTTACTTTAAATATTTAAATATAATACCATTTTGGCTGCGAATAGGTCAATGCTACTGTTCAATAAGATTAAAATTTTACAAATTTATTCGAAAAGGGCTTTTTTCAGAGTTTCTTCGCAACCTTTTCTGTGATTCCTTCTGTCGTGATGTTTTTGCGCCTCTTGTCTCAGCTTGTCTCCTCTTGTCTCTGTTGAGCTGCTTTCCGTTTTACTTTTTTCAATTTTTTTCCTGATGAAATCACTACCCATATTTTTCGACATGCTGTACTTTGTTTTGGGTTCATGTGAGAATTCTTCCGAACGATTATTTGTTGTAGGTAACCCTGACTTTCTGCTTTTACTCACTTTGTCCGAAGAAATCTTGTTTCTGCTCCCGTCCATGTCCGGGGTTTCTTGTTGGTCTTCTAGCTCTTCAAATTTCTTCCTTTTTTCATGCATCCTATTCTTGGAACCTTTATAGTTATATTTCAGTTCACGATGTTTTTTCCTGTGTCTCTTATCTGCACCTGCAGAGATCCTAAAAACGAATCTTCAACAGCCCTTCATAATTTTCTATTTCCGGATGCAAAACTAACACAGTCTTGCACTCTTGCACTCACAAATTATGCTGTCGAGATCAAATGGTATCAGAATAAAAATCGTAGAATTTGATACCCAAACTCTTCAAGCAACAATACCATTCCTTTCATTTTGATCATGCGAGTATGACCATTTTCAGAGTTTCTGACCAGTCACTTAATTGCATTTTCTGACTTTTCAACAGTAAACATGACTGCTCATCTGTCTTTTGAAAAAAGTCAGGGCTTCAACCTTATAGGTCATAAGACTATCGGTAGTTTGAATCATTTGACCAATTCATTATGAATGAGCAAAAAACTTTATGGTCAAAAGTACTATAATAAAAAGTGAGCTGTTATTTATTTAACAGGATTTATGCATTTGTACACTTTTTTTTAGCTTGCGTGAAGTCCTAACGCTGACGTACATGATCACGACGACAATCAGCATTAGTAGTAAATACCTTTTAGATTCATCACTTTTGTATTTGTCAAGCGGTTTCGTTATTTCTGTTACACTCTTTAATATCCAATCATTTTTCGAATCCATTTTTTAGAGTACAATCTGTAACTGCAAGTTTAAATAAGTTTTTGATGGGTTGGAATACAAAAGAAGTATAAAAAATTTGATCGCACAGAAAATCTAATGTTGAATCTACATTTTATATATTCAGCTGTGAGACGAAATGTATGGGTTTAGATTGACATTTCGGTCCTCTTTTAGAAAAATCTTATTTCACTATGTAAGTTCCAGAAATTTAAGCCAGCATGGTAGAAGTATACGTGTGCAGCATGCAGAAGCTATTACTTTCATTAGTGAATGAATTAAATGAGATAAGAATGAGGTGTGAATATAAACCCATGTTTATGGGAACAAAATTTACACATGTTTACATCTGTGGATAAACAACTCAAGTTGAAATCCTTATGAATGATTGGAAACAAAGGGAAGTGGGACAAAATATCTTGATAGTTCATTAAAAAAAACAAATAAAGACTAATGAAAAGAACATACACCAGAAACGTAATACCGGCCGTTCATCAAGTCGCTTAATCACAAATTACCGGAGAAGCCTAATATTTCCCGCCTTTATTGATGAAAACAGCCGAACAGAAAGTGCACAGCGAAGCCGACATTTGTTACAATAAGGAATAAAATACGGCTGCATGGAGTTTCCAAATTACTTTTAAAACTCATTATATCCACAAAATGAAAAAAACAGCAAGACAAGTCCTCTGAGCTGCTTCAATATTCTTAGTGTTAGAATACTTTGAAAATTTAAAAATTAGCTGGATTGTGAATAATGTTTTGGCAAAAGATGCAAGAAATACTAATTCCGAAATAATAATCTAATAAGTTATAGAACAAAACTTTCAGGTTTTCAAAACTCCAAGTAGAATCTTGACAGTTTTTATGACTGATCCACAAATACTTCCAAATTATATCCATGAGTCACCAGAAATTCGTAGAGTGAGTGACGTCCGATGAAATCCATTAGTTTCAAACAAACTGAGATTGCTATATGTCCATCAGAAACTGGAAGTGATTTTGGAACACTTTTAGCACAATAAGTGAAACAGATGGTAAAATCTTGGCCACTAGAAAAATTGGTTAACTGAGTACTACGATACTGCTCCATTGCAGAGAACCCCGAAATTCAAATACCATCCAGAAGAGAACGCCTATCATGACTAAAAAATTTTATCTGAAATATAAGCAGCTCATTTGCAGATATTACAATAATTACAAGACTTTAAGTAATAAACAGGTTTGAAGCGAACTATTCAACTGCAGGAGCACACATACATGCATTTCAGCTGTTAACGAAAGTTTCCAATCGGCCAACGTCTGATTGATCTCCTAGCTTTTCCAGACATCTAAAGCAGTGTAGTCAACAAATTGCAGGCAAAAATAAACATATATGAAGTGTATAAAAATATGAAAGCGTCAACCTTATCATCCAAGCTTCCATATAACACCACACAATTTCACATTTGATCTGTACAAATGCTGGTATCCTTTTGATGACTCTTCCAAAGTGCGTGTTTAGCGTAGATTGTTAACTTTACCACTTTTTATCAAAGACTGATCAAACCCTGCTGACAGATTATATTTATGCGGGAAAAGGAGTCATAAATGCTATTTTGCCAAAGATGACGCAAAATCATTATTTGACATAAATCGTTTCAGATAGCAGCATTCAAAGATTTTTTACATAAAGTATTTGAAAGAAACTGTACCTATTGCATTTTTTACCGGAATGAAAAACGAGATCTATATTATAAATAAAGTGTATCAAAGGACCTCCCATTAAATAAATTGGAGTTCGCACAAAAGAACCACCCTATAAGATCTTGGAAAGAATGAAAAAACAACAGGCAGATATTCTCCTAAGAAATAAGAGTTGTTTTCATTGTCCGAATAATTTTGCAAGTCCTATTGTTAAGTAATTATACCTACGACGACTTTTGTATATGAGATTTATAATTTATACATTTCGTTCATCTCGCTTAATAAGATAAGGAACGTTACAACTGAAATAAATTTAAAAATAGCTAAAGAAGAGTGTTGTATATTTTGAAATATCACCATTGCTATTTGACAAATCTTGCACCGTTTTTTAAGATGATCCACTCAAAACGTCTTCCTGTGCAACACTTTCTTCCCTTCGTCTTCATATTCCTTTTTGCTAACCCACATTTTCTTGAATGTATCAAGACTGGCTAGAATTGAACCCCCTATCCAAGTACCATACAATCGCTCCTGCGGTGCGGATATTCGAATTTTTACGTCTTTCGGTGCCAATCGACGCGTCTGTAACCGACATAAATTTTTTCCATGGATTTTAATGGAAAAGAAAATTTGTCTTGCTAAACAAAATACTGATAAATCAAGCAGCATATGTTTAGCAAAACTTACTTCAGCTAATAATCGATCACCAAATCCAGTGAACATAGTTGATCCGCCACTTAATACAATATTGCTATACAAATTCTTACGCAGATCTATTTCACAACGCTGAAAAAAATAGAATTTTGTATTTAGTAAGAATAAAGTAAAGTTCCCTTCCAATCCAACCTTTTCAATCTTGTTTAGCTGAAGCAAATCCTATTTAGCTGACGCAAAAACCAGGTTTAAATCTGAAATAGCACAGCTACTTGTAAAAGTTCTCTGGCTAGAGCAAAGATAGCGCTACCAATAACTAGAATTTAAAAGCTTAGGAACAAAATAGAACCCTGATCTCCTGCTACTTTCGTTCATAATTATTATGCTTTATTAAACTGCGATTATGAATTACAAGAAAGACAGAAAGTTATTTTCTCCTTAAAACGCATAATATACATGGTGCGTTTGCTTGAGGCATGAAACTACCGCCCATGTATGTGATTAATCTGAAAAAATTCAATAAATTTTAGAATTTGATATTTGTAGCTATCATATTTTCAAATTTCATGAATTTTTACACTTTCCGCCATTTTCGAGAGAGCAACTTCACTTCATTAAAGACCGTAACAACCCTTGAACTATACATTTAGCACTATCATGGGCAACTGATAAGAAACAAAAATTAACAGATATGTTAAAGTGCGTACTCTTATGGATAAATCGAGAGCATTAGCAATGCCTGGCCACTCTTCGCCAATAATGTCTGGCCGAAATAGTATCTCGGCAGCACGAAATCTAGCTGGTCCAATTTCCAGTGTTGAACCATCGGGAAGTTTATATGCCGCCTGAATTTAGAAGCCGCTAAAGTTGTAAAATTGCTGCAGGGAACCATATTTAGCGAAGTCCACCTTGACAACTATTACAATAACTACAAGCAAAATGAAACATACTTTCTCGCTTTCGTTATTTTCTTCTTTTGCAGCATTTGTTGCAATGTAACACATTTTTTCTTTAATTTCTCGGACGATTTCAAATTCTGATGAACGATGAAAGTTTGCTCCTTCTTTACGAAGTAAGAGACGAAGATATCTGGTCACATCTCGTCCTGCGACATCCATTCTCTCAATTCTAGATTATTCATAACTGACTCAATTTTAGTTATATCGAATGCAAAAAGAACAGCTACTGATAACAGTAAGAAACAATCAACAGTCACGCCAACGATAATTTGATAAAAAACGATAAATATCATTCCAGTATGTTGGTACGTTTGTTAGTATTATCCTCATTTCCAGTAGTACGCATTTCAAAAATTCTTTGAGAATTAAGTAATATGACTACAGTGATATACGCTTTACTGCATCTTCGCTGATGGCATAATCGTACAGTCCATCAGTTTCTCAAAAGAACTCATAATGCAATCCGGTTCAATTTATTCGCTAGTTGGTTTGTCAAGAATGGGAAGAGAACATAACAAAAACTGAAGCACTGTGAAACATATCCAAAAATGATTCAGAAAAACGGACCCATGCTGTATAGCAAAACCTTCGAAGATAGGCACAACATGTGTTACACCATCTCCTGAATCTAGAACGACGCCTGTTGTACGACCTGTCGAATAAAGTGAAAGGACAGCTTGCATTTGGATGTGCAGTGCAGGTATGTTAAAAGTTTCGAAAAAAATTTCAGCCGATTTTTCTCGATTTCTAAGTGGATTTAGAGGTGCTTCTGTAAGTAACACTGGATGTTCTTCCGGGAATATCTGAAATTATAAAAACAATATGAATATGACAAACAAATCCACCAACAAAGCAAGTTTCGTTCAAAACAAAGAAGGACGAAGTAAGGATTGAAATAAACAAACTAAAATACCTGCAACTGATCTTTACTGTAAATATACTGCCATACGCGTTCCATATCATTCCAGTCCGTTATTATGCCATGTTCCATTGGGTACTTCAACGATAGCAGTCCTCGATACTCCTGTGCTTTGGGACCTAAATGAACATAAGTTCTATGAAATTGGATTCAGCACAAAGCTAATACATGAGGCAAGGAACCTAACAGAGAGCAAACGTGCAGAACAAATCTGCAAACTGTTCAGCAAATATTCAAAATAATTAGGCAACAAGTATATTTTATACATAACGAAAGCAAAAAAACTCGACCTATGAACAAATCGCCCTCGAGAGCACCAGCCATTACTCTGGTATGCTTCGGTCGTCCGACAAAATTAGCAAAACGACATTTCGGTGTCTGGTCACCAGCAAATCCAGCCTTTATTACTCCAGACCCATTATCGATAACAACTGGCTGATTTGCTATCACATCATAAGAATCCATGGCTCAACCCGTCGACAAACCTTTCAGGTATTAAACACTAACAAAGAAAATTTCAAATCACGTTTTGCTTGGTAAAACAACCAAACACACAAGACTGCATTTATCCAAAATGCTACAAGTTATCAGGATATTTACAGCATTATAAATGAAGCAGAAAATAAAAAGCTTAATAAAACTAAATATGCCGTATGAACTACGCCAAGCATTCCCACTATTTTTTCGTCAAACAGTTCGACTGTGAGATTGTTATAGAATTACAGGAAAAAAATTCCAAATCTAGCTAAGCCAACCAACTCAATTTTAAGCGTTTAATTTGTTACTACAATACACATGAGACTTTCAGCAACGGTACCATGCAATGCGATCCGTCATTTTCCGTGGCTTTTCAACAACAGATGAAATGGATATAAACACGAGGAGTTGAGAAATACAGCTCTAATTAGTTGTACAATGTTATGATTAGTGTTAACAAATTTTATTCCATACAAAATAATATTAAAAAGCAAAAATCGAAACAACTCGATAACAGTCCCTTACTGAGTGAAAATAGGACAAAAGAAATCACGGTTTTTTATTAACCTCCTTTCTTCTTCGATACACCAACAGTGCGACCTTTTCTACCTGTTGTCTTAGTGTGTTGCCCACGTACGCGAAGTCCCCAATAGTGTCGAAGTCCTTAAAATACTAACGACAATAAAATCGAGATAAAAATACTTCAAGCTAATAGTAAACCCTTTGCAAAACTTAAAGTCGCTTAAGTTTTCAATGTAATGAACTTGATCTCATAAAGAGATGTGCTTATACGCAGAACAGAGTCAAGTCAAAATTTGTTTGGCCAAGGAACTATTTGTCCCTATTCCAATCAACGGTTTTTTTTTTTTTTACCGAACCAACAAATTATTCAACAGCTGATCGGCTACAGACGATACAGGACACGTTTCCCCACCACAAACGTACAACCACAGCGCATAACCATAAAAAGAAATCATTTTTTTCCGCCCCTACGTCTGCAACCACTCAACATACAGCCGATTACTTTTTTTTTTTTTTGTATGCATACAGACTGATGTATCTGTACCTCTATGCAGACGGATTTTCTTCAGTCTCTCCAAATCTTCACGAAGCTTATTATCAAGCGATGTAGAAAGCACCTGAAAAACGGATAAATTTGGTGAGTACAAGCACGTAATTGGCCAAAACATATTCAATAAACGTATAGCCACAGCAAACCTTACAATTATAAAATAAAAACCTATAACCTGAGAATACTTTCCATCCTTGATATCCTTTTGCCTGTTCAAAAACCAATTCGGGATTTTATACTGACTGGGATTTTGCATCACTTGCTGTAACTTCTCCAAATCTTCTTCCGATAGTTCGCCAGCACGTCGATTAATATCAATATCAGCCTTTCGGCAAACAACAAATGCAAAACGTCTGCCGACACCCTGAAATTATTCATTTTGTGTCTAATAAGCAAAGATATAAGCAAAGATTAACAAGGTCATCGAGGTGTCTAGTCGTCTTGTACATCACTCTCATAATAACCATTAATAAACAAGCTTACAAAAATTGTACCTTAATAGCAGTGAGTGCGAATGGTACTTTTCTGTTTCCATCGATGTTCGTATTCATAACACGATGAATATGCTGAAACTTCTCCGGTATTATCAACGACATCTTCCGTCTCTCTGCTCTGTCTCTGCAACGTGATTGCAATTATCACCATCATATCCTTTACCTATACTTCTCGTACCTCGGGAATCACCGAACCTCCGCCACCCCCCCCCACATGTCTCACAAATCCCTAAAGTTTGTACAGCCATTGGTTTACCTCTAGCCTATGTCACTACGACCACCTCGCGATGAAAACAACTGCACCACCAATTAATGAGCCGATAGTGTCGTCGCCCAGGCCACAAACGATATGTTATCATTGGTTTAGGATGATTAGGATAAATCCTTAGTTTCATTGTGCCTCAGATGGAGAAGTTTCCTTTCTAAATCAGCAGATAATGCTACACGGGATAGAAAACTCAATCTATTCACTTCAGATGTCATGCATTCCACTGCGCAGTCATGCATTTTATATTACCTCATTCAACAAAACAAATAACTAGCTTTCAGAAATCCAGGAAATATTGAATTCATACGTTTGTGAAAATGGGAAAAAAAATGCTCCGATAAGGGGATACTTCAACATTCAGAGGAACGATCTAGATTCTCTTTAAATTTAAAATCTATCAGCCGGTATCCCACGACATTGCGGACACAACACCATGATCAGCAGACCTCCCCACAACTACCCATGGTCATATCCAGATAATGCTCAGATTAGCTGACACTGTTCCTGCTCACTATGAAATTTGTCATCTTCCCTCACTTTATTATTTGCGTGATGTCGTTTGTGACTATATCACGTGAGAGATCTGAGAGATGTCTACGGGGGGGGGGGGGGGGAGAACGTCATAGATGGAACGCTCGTATGAATTCATGCCAATACATGAATTAATACGGAACATTTTCTTGTCCGTTGCGTGAAGTCGAGAAAGTTTTATTGTCTGATGTAGGATGATCGAAATGAAGAGTTCATTTCAGATGATTGCCCTTCTTTTGTGGTTTGCAACAGTGTTCACAACAATTTCAGCGATATATGAGGACCAGATTGGCAAGTTCGATTGGTTAGATTCATAAATAATAATTTAATTAATTAAAGATTCATTTTTCCCCTTTTATCTTTCATTTGTATACAGAATAAATAAATATTACTTTGCTGATTTGAAAAATTTTGAAATAGGTGCGATTCAGGCATCATAAATACGTTGGTTGTGCTCGGGAGCTGCATATGGAACGGCTGAAGGGTACGAAATTACCACATATATTTGTTTCAACGGAAGCTGACATGGTCGCATCATTGAAAGCATCGACTGGACAGATAGGTACCATTTCATAATATCATTCACTAACATTGGAAATATTGGGGATGTGGGACTTTGGCATTTTCAGTCACCCAATGCTAACACACTAGCTAACACACTATTCTTTGTCTTTGAATTTTTACGGTGAACGTTTTCTGAAAGCAAGTAACTGTTGTACAGTGTTGTGGTATTGCCAATATACTAGATGATGATGGGGGTGTGAGAGAATACATATGCATCTATTGGTGGGTATACTATAGCGATACATAAATGTTGTATGGACAGGAAGGGATATATACAAAACAGGTGAGTGTTCCTTCATCACCTAACTGTTAGATTGTTACAGCTTGGAGGCAACAGTTGGAACGTGCATCTGCACTTCAACTCTCATTCTCACCAGCGGCCAAATGTAATTCTTCATATTCATTGTAGCTTTTTCTCCTCGATTTTGAGCTTTGCTAAACATTTAATTTTGTTTTGTTTCTGTTTTGCTGTTTTAAGTTGCATTTTTTACCAGTTCAGTAAGAGAGTTTTCAGTATTAATAACAGTAACAAAAGAAAATGAGGTGGTGCGAGCATGGAATCGAGATAGCGGAGTATTGGTCTGGGAAACTCAAATTCAACAAATTACTCCTGGGTAATAAAGCGGTTCATTCACCATATGAAGCGTTCACAAAATGAGATTGATTTCAAAAAAAATGCTGATAATAAGAATATTTTTAGAAAACCTAGAAGTGTTCAGAAATCAAGTTTTTCATTTAGGGAATGTATCAGCTACAAAGAAAAAAGAAGTAATAGGTCAGTAATGCCAAGGAAGGAGTAATCTATATATATGCA